>NW_026974900.1:300000-569048 GCF_030014295.1 Loxodonta africana | reverse complement strand
AAAAGGATTTGTGTCTGTTTTAGCAAAGCAATGCAGGTGATGCTTCCATCCCTGAATCTTAGTTTATGTAAAATAATAATCAAAAAAGCAGTAAAAACAGCAGCATCAATAATAATCATCATTAAAGCTGTTTGTTGAGTGTTTGCAGCATGCTGGACAATGTTGTAAGTTGTTTGCATGTGTTAACTAATTTACTTTTTAATAAACAATATTAGTGGTAGATGCTATTACCAGTAACACTTGAAAGTTAATAATTAATACCTGAATCAAGAGAGCAAATACCTTCTTACGTGTCCAGGCCCCTTCCAAGATCATATTGATTTTGTATTTGCATTTTTGTTTTCTGGTTCTAAAATCAAGTGCCAAAAACTGCACAAGTTTCACATTATTCAAAATTTACAAATGTCACCTTGATATTCTAGATCTATTTCCACCAGTGAACAAAAGTGAGGCAAGTGTTGACCATTCATAGGACTCAATTCTTCAGTTAGACTCTGAGATTTGGTTTCCAGAATGCTTATGTTTTATCCTATGACTGACTCAATGGTTGTTTGACGACTGGAGTTTCTTTGTAAGGTGTTTTAGAGAATAATGAGATAAAATATTTCAAATTAAGAAGTAATTATGTTATAAATTATAATTGAGGAAAAATGAAGATAAGAGCTTACTGATGTGACTTCCATCTCTGTCTGTGTGTGATAGAGTTAACCTATGTATTTTCTCTCTAAACTCTGACCTACATCACCTTTCTTCTTAAGTTATTGCACATTTCTGTTTCCTACTTGAGCACAGCAGCTGTCTTACGTCATCCCATGGAATTAGGTAAGAGAATTGGCTGGTTAAAATCCCACTTCGCTTTAATTTTTCCAGATTAAATATATCTCATTCAAATAGAACAAATGTAAGTGGGCATCATGCCAAAATCTAAATTCCTGTCTATGAACTTGGAGACATTTAAACCTTAGGGGCTGAAACATTTATATTGGATCTGTGGACTTCCAGAAAGCTGAGTCTCTTACTTCTATGGTCAAGCCAACTTGTTTATTTTGAGAATAAAATTATTGCAGTATTTAACATAATATCTCCTACATTATATAATTCTCAGTATTGCATGCATATTTTGTACAGAAAAAAATCAAATTAAATATTAGTTCGTTACTAATTACGTGGAGTCTAAATCTACACGCATATTTTAAAGGTAAAATAGAGTTAACTGATTTTTCTTTTTTTAACATTCAGTTAAGATTCATTATTTGATTTGTTTTTCACTCGAACAAATATATTTTGAGCCTTGACCCTTTGTTCTTTTTTTTTTTCTCCCAGGAGTATAGATACTAAAAAAAAAAAAGGCCTCATAAAATATCACCTACAATTTCTACAATGTGCTTAATTGTGGGCTAGAGACCTAGTTCCCCCAGAAGGCCTCTGAGAAACAAAATATGAATTCCACCATGATTAGGCAGTCAGCCCATTTCTATCAAGAGGTTGAAAGCCTCATATAAGGATGAGAAAATGAGTTTGAACATTTCTTTTTTTATTAAAATTTTTCATGGTAAATGATTGAAGGCTTGTTGTCCGAGGCAAAAAAAAAACAAAGGCAATCTTGCATACTCGTAGTGTGGTAACAGTTCCTGAAATGTGTTTCAGATTAGAGGTTTCTACAGTTTTGGGTTCCTTTTCAAATCTATTTCTCTACCACCCCGTAGAGGTGCCAAATAAAGTAGCTTGATTATTCATAATATATGCAGTTTGTCTCTGTGACTCTTTGATATATATAACCAACAAACAATATAATTTAAGTTAAAACTTTGTGAAAGACGGACTTGCTGTGAGTATGTAACACTATCCCCAAGTGGGGTGACAGGGAAATCTATTTAATTTTGCAGACCCCTTCCCCAGCTTCTTACCTAATGTTTCATTTCAAATAAAATTTCCTGGGAAAATGAAACATATCTCTATATGAGACACTATATATCTCAACTGAAATAAGTTTTAAAATTAATTACTTTATATCTGGAAAAGAATGTGGATGTCTACACATCTAATGAAGAAGAATGTGCTTTTCAATGCAGTAGTTTATTCTTCAGTTTTAAAAACATGACCCGCTGGATGTGAGCAGTCTCCTTCATAACAACAACAATTCAAATTTCAAATAGCTGTTTTAGGCCACTAATTACTCTGAATTTAACCTAAAATATTACAATACCTCGGAGACTTTACTACAATTCATATCAAAAAATCAATATACAACTAATCTCAGGGACACTATTTACAGGAATTTGTTTTATTTGATAAATTATGTAGAGTGGATTGTATTGTTTTTTTTGCACACTCATTTCCTTGATTTGCATGATATCTGGGCTGCCCAAATTATTCAGATTACATTTGAATGATTTGTGCAAAAATGAGTATCAAGGTAAGTTATGTGAGATTGATTTGACCATACATTGAATTGAAATTTTCTTGGGGTGGCAATCACAAAGGAGCAAGGTGAGAGACATTTCTTGGTAAGGTGAGATAAGGGTTAGGGTTTGAAGGTCCAGTGCAACCCCTACTGGGCAGCATGGCCCTGCAGCTATCACTCATAGTCTTGATTGGGGTGGAAAAAACATTTCTTTCTTATTTTTCCCTTACCACTTTACATTATGCTTAGGACATAGTCATGTTCACGAATATTATTAGAAAGGTGAAAGGTTGTAAACTGTGTAAAGTATTTCAAGCAATACAAACACCTGTTAAGAAACTTATGCAGTGGTATTAAAATACTTTGTAAATTGTTTTATTTTTAGTGAAATATATATGCTTGTATGCATATGTATATATGTGTGTATATAATGTGTAACTGTCTAGTTTTCATAACCGATTTTGAATATATGCACATTTTCTCAACAAGTTGATGTTTTTAGTTCATTTCTCCATTTTTATCATGTACCCTTCATTTCAAATTTCTCCTGTATGTTTAGTGTATTTCTATAAATTACACAAGAAAAATTCCTAATATGAAACTGTTAGTTAAAAAAAAAAGTGGTTTCCATCAAGTCTATTCTGACTCAAAGCTACCCTGTAGGACAGAGCAGAACTGCCCAGTATGGTTTCCAAGGAGCCGCTGGTGGAATCGAGCTGCAAACCTTTTGGTAAGCGGCCCTAACTCAATGACTGCGACAGGTATGAATATGATCAAAGGTCGTGAGAAATGATTAGGAAGTTTTGAAAAGATCTACCGTGTTTTACCAAAACTATGCTACTGCATATCTGATAACGTTGCTCACAACATTTTTGGCCTAATAATTTAATAAAGTTGTTTTGTTTAACTAGGTTTTAATATTTTTGGATTATTTCTTTATTTTAAGCCTTCTATTTCATTTTTGATGTATCACTTATTTGTATATTTTTTTTCTGCTTAGCTATTTTCATTTTTATTATTAATTTTTGGTAAATTGGATTTTATTTGTGATATTAAAATTTTTTATTTATTCTAAGAATTTAATTTGGGTTCTTGTTTAGATTTATAATTCTTTACATGAAATTTTTTGGGGTAAAAACTACAAAATAACGACCCCCACCTGATGAAATGGGCATTCCAATAGATTGGAAATTGTTGCCAGTGTTCCTGTTTTCTTTTTTTTAAGTAAATTTTTCCTTCCATATATATGTTTATATTACTTTGTCATTCAAAAATTTATACACGATTTTTTTCATGGCATTGGCTGCAATCCCTATTGTGTCAGCACTCTCCCCCTTTCCACCTCACATTCCCACATTCCATTTGTCCAGTTTTCCTGTCCCTTCCTGCCTTCTCCTCGCTGTTTTTTGGCAGGTGTAGCCCATTTGATGTCATATACTGTTCGTTTTATAGGCCTGTCTTACCTTTGGCTGAAAGGTAAACTTCAGGGGTGGCTTCAGTTCTGAGTTAGAAGGATCTCCAGGGGCCATAGTCTCCAGGGTTCTGCTCTGACTGGGATTACAACAGAGAGTCCTGGACAGAGTGGGAGAAAATGTAGAACAAACGATCAAATTCACAAAAAGAACAGACTTCTCTACATATTTTATTGAAGGAGCCCTGGCTGTACAGTGGTTAAGCACTGGGTTTTAACCCAAAGGTCAGGGGTTGGAACCTACCAGGAACTTCAAGGAAGAAAGATGTGGCAGCCTGTTTCTATAAAGATTAACCCACTGCCATCCAGTAGATTCCAACTCATAGTGACCGTATAGGACAAAGTAGGTTTTGAAGGCAGTAAATCTTTACAGGAGCAGACTGCCACATCTTTCTCCCTCAAAGCACCTAGTAGGATCACACCACCAACTCTTCTGTTATCAGCCAAACACATAACCACAGCACAAACAGGGCTCCTTCTGTACTGATTGTAGCTTTAGAAATCCTATGGGGCAGTTCTGCTCTGCCCAAGGGGTCACTATGAATTGGAATTGACTCCAAGGCAATGGGCAGAGTATATAATTTATTGACGATATATAGTCATATAATAATTATATAACTTCTATAAACCCACTGCCATGGAGTCAATTGTAACTCATAGTGACCTTATAGGACAGAGTAGAACTGCCCCATAGGGTTTCCAAGGCTGTAAATCTTTACAGGAGCAGACCGCCACATCTTTCTCCTCCTGTTCAGCAGCTGGTGGGTTCCAACTACCGCCTGCCTTTCAGTTAGCAGCTCAGTGCTAAAACCACTACACAGAATCAAGACTCCTGATAACTTCTACAGCTATTGTATTCTTACTTTCCTGTTTTTCTATCACGCCCAATTATCACGCTATTTCATCACATTTATATCCATAAAATTTTACATGTTGTATTTCCTCCTCTTCATTCTCTGATCAACATTTTTTTTTAATTTTTATTTCTAACTCGATCATTTTCTTTCAGATTTTTATTAAAAAATTGCATCATGGTCTGAAATATATAACCTATCTTAAAATTTAGATTCTATTTACATAAATTGGTTTACAGTGAACTAGCTTGCAATGACATTTATTTTGTCCTTTCAGTTACATGTGTTTGCATTTGATATTTTTAAAACATAAGCCAGTTTTTTGGATAACCATATTTAAATAATATTTTATTATCATTGAGTATTGTTATTACTAAGGTGAAAATTTTTAAGAATATTAAAAATATAATGTATTAGAATGTCGCTAACTATTAATTTAATTTATACAATTTATCGAACACTTTTAGCAAGTTAAATGTTTTTCATTTATTAGGTTTTCAAAAACAGTAAAGCTTTTAAATAGAAAATTTTTTTTTCTTTTTTGTGTTGTTATTTTTATTTGTCATATTCTATTTCATGGGTTAGAACATTCAAAAAAATCATAATGTTGTTAGAATAAGTCTTTGTTTTTTTCTGAATTATACAAACATCCATCATTATTTTATATCACTGTGTTTGCAGTTTTAGAGAAAAGCACTGTTCTTTGAGAAAGGCCTATAATGAAGAAAGACTGTTCAGTAGGATCAAAGCTTTTTAGAATATATGAAATGTGTGTAGTATCTTTCCTATATAACTTAATGATATGATTACTTATAGTCAAATGTGCCTTAGTTTATACCAACTTGGCTGACTATAGATAATGTTAAAAACCAAATTTCTACAAGATTAGGTTTGTATATGAACCCATAAGTTTAACTTGCAATTTATGAATGGGAAGTTTCAGACAAGAGCTTTCTAATTCATGAATAGCAACTACAGGTTATGAGTTCTTATACAAATTTAATTTTGTAAAAATTTTGTTTTTAACAGTTCTGGTGATGGGGATGGGATTAATGGAACGTTTTGAACTAGGTTAAGCTCAGCAGGCAAGTCTTAATTGGTTAACTCACATTTTGGCTTCTGGGAAGGTCAGGCATTTGTAGGAACTAGACTTAGGTTTGGTTTGCTGATGTGGGGCTTAGCATAAGTGACTGCACCTTGAACCAAGTATAGTCAGGTCAACAGTAAATAAAACTTTATGATAGATCATTGAGTTCTGTATGCTAGAATTGTATTTATATTTGCATGTATGTATAATCAACAGTTGGTATTGTCAATTAATTTTCATATTTGTCACACTTTATATTAAAGCTGACTAGTTTTTACTGAAAATAATTTTAATTTCTCAACTTCATTGAGCAATATTTGTAATAACAATTACCTAAAACTTTCAAATTTTAATGGGGCATCAATACCTTTTGACTCCATATCTCAACTGAGGAGCAAGTAATAACATTTTACTAACTGACATTTCATCCAAGTGCAGTTTAAATGTAAATTTCCCCTATTAATATAAAAGGACCAAGTCAAATTCAAAATGCCACTCTTGACATGTTCCTTGAGTTAAACTTAGATTAATAATTGCTAACGTAACATTTTAATGTTTCTTTCTCCAGCCCTTCTTAAAGGTCTTGCATATTTGTTTTTTGCCTGGGCAACAAATTTCCACATACAATTACAGATATTATAGAAATAATCACCAATTCATTTACAAGAGTTGTAGTATTCCTGACATACAAATGGTAATATAACATTTATTACAACCTACAGCCAATATAATTTCAAAATTGAGAAATGGAGAAAGAAATTCTTTTTGTAAGAATATTATACCATATTTGAACATCACTGTCATGTTTAATTATTTAAATGAATGGAGTGAAAGATTTTTTTTTTCATACCAAGTAAGCACATCTCCAATCTCTCATCTTGAAGATATTTAAAAGGGGAGAAAAAACTCATGTTGGCAAATCATCTAAATTTTTATTTCCAGATAATATTTTTTTTTTTCCAAATTGGCCATTGCTCAACAGACACAGATTCAGTGCATAGAAACAGGGGGAGAAATAGTCACCTAAAGTGATTCAAGGAAATTCTACTGCATTTAATAATCATTTTGTTTTCTTTTGAAGGACATTCAATGTTGTTTACATTGAATTTTCAGATATTGTCTGCTTTATTTTTATTTAAGCCATGAAGACAGAAAATCAAACTTTTGGAACAGAATTTATACTTCTTGGCTTTTTCCAATATGGCCAAATGAACACTGTCCTCTTTGTTACCATTGTGGGCCTCTTCTCAGTGACTTTGATGGGGAATATCATACTGATCCACCTCATCCGATTGGACACTCCACTCCACACTCCCATGTACTTCCTCCTCAGTCAGCTCTCCTTCATTGACATGATGTACATCTCCACCACGGTACCCAAGATGGCAGCAAACTTCCTGTCAAATAGTAAGACATTACTTTTTTAGATTGTAAGATTCAAACCTTTGTGGTTTTGACCCTTGGTGGAACTGAAGCTCTTCTTCTTGGTTTCATGTCTTAGGATAGATATGTAGCAATCTGTCACCCTTTACATTATCCTGTGCTCATGAGCAAGACGATCTGTTTGTCCATGATCACATGTGCATGGGCCAGTAGTTCTATCAATGCTTTAATACATACATTGCATGTATTTCAACTTCCATTCTGTACATCTCGGATCATTAACCACTTTTTCTGTGAAGTTCCATCTCTAATGCCTTTGGTGTGTCAGGACACCTCCTAACGTAAGTATACCATCCTCTTTAGTGTCCTTATCATTCTGCTACTACCATTCATGGCCATTCTGGCTTCCTATGCCCGGGTGCTTATTGTGGTATACCAGATGAGCTCAGGTAAAGGGCAGACAAAAGCCATCTCCATGTGTTCCTCTCATCTGATTGTGGCAAGCCTATTCTATGGGACTGCTCTCTCCACCTATACAAGACCACACACCTTGCATTACCCTGAGGAAGATAAAGTGGTGGTGGTATTTTACAGTATCATTACACCTCTTCTGAACCCATTTATCTACAGTCTGAGGAATAAGGAGGTCATGGGGGCTATGAAAAGAGTTTTGGGAAAATAGACATTTGTACAGAAAATATGACTTTAGGAACCCTTTATAGTTTGAGACTGAACAACATGATTTGATTAGCCTACCGTCTAGAGAGATGTAAGCTCAAAGAAATGTTTACAAAATAAATAATTAGACAAATGCCTTCATTTCTCCTCTCTTCAGAAATAACTAAATCACTACTATTGGAACTGGATTGATTTACAATGTATAAGCAAGAGAATGGTTGCCATTATCTACGTTGTTTATCTTCTAAAGCAGTAGATTTAGTACCTATAAACACAATACTCCTATGTCATAGCAAATATTTTTTCTTCTTTAATTTGCTGAAATAAAATGCATAGAAAATATAATTTATTGCAAAATGCGTAATACCTAGATAATATATATGATGACCAAACTGTAGTATAGAGCAGATTTCATATATCCACTCATTCTTTCATTCATTGAACAAAAGTTTTAATGCTTTAACTTTGTATGTGACGCAATTATAGGCACTGGTGATATGGGGTTGAGCAGTATAAAACTGAAATAAATGTCTGCTCTCTTAAAGTTTACATTTCATTGTGAGGTGAAAGACAATATATAAAATTAATGCATAAATTGTACAGTATATCAAAAAGTATTAATTGCCATGAAGAAAAACTAAGTGGAAAATTGGAATAGGGAAACTAAAAGATGTTTGCAATTATAAGTAAAATAGAGAAGGGAGAAACAAGAATGTGACAATTTGTCAGACTAAAAGGAGTTAAGGAAGAGAATCAAGTGGACATCTGAGGAAAAGTGTTCTGGGAAAAGCAAAGAGCAAGTGAGAACTTCCGTGATGGGAACATGCCCTGCATAGTCACAAAAGATCAAGGAGTAAATTGATGAGACTTAGGCAATAGGTAGATGTAATGGTGCCAGAACATGTAGTATAAATTAGATCAGTATGAGGATTCTGGATTTTAACCTAAAATGCTGGGCAACCATTGCTGAGTTGTGAGTATAGAATTGATGTGAACACAAGGAGGCCATTACAGTGGCCCAGTTGTGACAAAATATGGCCTTGGATAGAAGTGATATTAGTGGTGGAGCAAAAACTGGCCAGATTCAGGAGACTGGGAGAAAGCAGATATTTGAGTTTTGTGGACACATTGGGATATGAAACGCTACAAAATAAGAGGCATTCAGAATTGGGCTAAGACTTGGACTAAATAATTGGAAGTATGGAGTTGTCATCATTATAGTTCGGGGGAAGCCACAGGTGGAACGTTTTCATCATTCAGCATCTCTTGTGCTACTTTCACGTTGACCTCTTGGCCCCACAAACGCAGTCATTATTCTGACTTCTATCACCATTAAATAGAAGCTCTTATTTCTCATCACCATTGGGTAGAAACTTTGGAATCAGAAAAAAAAAAGTTCACTTTGATAACTGGCTTCTTTCAGTCAACATATTTAAAAGATTTAACCATATTTTTGTGTGTCTCTGTAACTCCATCATTTATATTACAAAGCTGCATTCCATTGTATGGTTCCTGAGCAATTGTTTCCGTTCTGATGCAGGAAATGTTTGGCTATCATGAATAAAACTGCCATAAAACTTCGTGCACAAATGCTTTTTGAGAACATATTAACTGAATTATCTTGTATATACATCAAAGATTGAAATTGCTTGGTCATATTTTAAGTACATGTACAGCTATGAATGTGTTATTGCAATGTGGGTTTAATCATTTGTATTCCATTCAGCAATACAAGAGAAATTCTTAGAGTCTAATTGTTGATAATAAATAATGCAGTGACTTGCTAAACTACCTGGCACTAAATATAAAATTGGATATAAGCCATGACCATAAAATCCAACCAGTGCTCAAACAGTGCATGAATAATGGTATTGGAAGAAAGTATACATTTTCTGTGAAGTATTTAAGATAATCACTGACAAGATTGTTTTTAATCCATTGTCAATAATTTTAATAATTATGGTTTGTAATTCACAATTTTCAGTTTTCCACAACAGCAACAACAAAATATTAGGCATGCAAATAAACAGGAGCACATGGCTCATTCACAGGAAAAAATAAATAAATTTGAAACAATCCCTGAGTCAACTCAGATATTGGAATTACTAGAGAAATAATATAAATAAACTGTATTAAATATGTTCAAGGTGCTAATGGATACCATGTACAAAGGACTAAAGGTAACCAGTAAAATAATGTCTTAACAAATAGAGACTGCCAATAAGGAGATAGAAATTATAAAAGGACACCAGATAGAAATTAACAATAATCTTTCTCAAACTCTTCCAAAAATAGAAGTCAACTCATTCTAGAATGACATTATCACCCTGATACCAAAGCAAAAAAAAATAAAATAAATCACAATGTACCTTATGAATATGGATGCAAATCGTCTATAAAATACTAACAAACCAAATTCGGCAGCAAATTGCAACAAAATACTAGCAAACCAAATAGGGCAGCATATTGGAAGGACTATACACCACGACCCAGTGAAACTTATCCCATAAATGCAGAAGTGGTTAAACATAAATATCAATTAATTAAGAGAATGAACAAAAATGATTATATTAATTGATGCAGAAAAATCATTTGACACACTCCAGTACCCTTTCAGAATAAAATCTCCCAACAAACTAGAAATGTAAGGAAACTGCTTGTATCTTATTAAGGACAGTTATGGAATGCCCACAGCTGACATCACACACATTGATGAAAAAGTAAAAGTTTTTCCGTAACATCAGGAACAAAACAAGGATGCTTGAGTTCACAACTCTTATTCCATATTATTACGTAAATACTAGCCAGAAAAGTTAGGAAAAAAAAAAAAATAGGAAATGGCATTCAAATTTGAAAAGAAGTAAATTTGTTCCTGTTCAAATGACATGATCTTATATACAGAATATCCTAAGAAATACTCTGGGCTCAAGCATAACAATGATTGTGAGGATGGCACAGGACGGAGGAGTGTTTCCTTCTGGTGTACATAGGAGTCGCTATGAGTCAGAACAAAGTTGACATCACCTAACAACAACAACAAAGAATACACACACACACACAACAAACCAACAAAAACAAAAATAAACTATTAGATTTAATATACAAATCCAACAAAATTGCAGGATGTCAGATGAACACACAAAAATCAGGTTTTGACTAGAGCTCTGGAGAACCAAACTTGATATCTCTGCTTATTTGGTTATTCATTCATTCATTTATCTCTCTCTATTCTGGAGAACCAAACTTGATATCTCTGCTTATTTGGTTATTCATTCATTCATTTATCTCTCTCTATTTATTTACTGATTACTCTCTTATACTTCAGATTTCTTCAATACCAAACTTTAGGTCTTTGAACCTTATCAGAGAGAGTGACTGTATGTACAGGGCTTATTTTAAGTAATTCTCCCTGTAGATACTTTGTTCTAGTTTTGTTTATTTTTCTCTTGAAACTTTAGTAGAACCATGTCACACTGGGATGGGGAAAGCTTTTAGAAGGATTTGTGTCCACATTTGAGCAAAGCAGTGGAGGAGATGCTTCCATCCTTGAATCAATCTTAGTTTGTGTAAAATAATAATCCAAAAAGGCAGTAAAAACGGCATCATCATTAATAATCATCATTAAAGCTAATATTTATTGAGGGCTTACAGCATGCTGGACAACATTGTAAGTTGTTTGGCCCCTGAGAGATATCTCTCTTTTTATGCCACAGGAAGAGTTCTAGGTTTTCATGTTCTCTCAAAGTAGCTGACAACTCTCTGTGTATAATACACTTAAATATTTTTCTCACACAATATCAAGTGATAATAAAACAATAACAACAAGCACCACTTAAAGGTATCAAACCTAACTTCAGAGGTAGATTTTCATTGAAACTTAAGAAACTTGAACTGCAGATCCTCTCACCTGTGCAGGCCTCTTCCACAGTCATATCAATTTTATATTTGTATTTTTGCTCTCTCGTTCTTAAAGAAAATGCCAGAAACTGTACAAGTTTCACAGTATTCAAAACTTACAAATGTCACTTCGACATTCTAGAAATCCTTCCACAAGTGACTGAATGTGAGGCAAATGTTGACTATTCATAGGACTCAATCGTTCAGTAAAAATCTGAGATTAGGGTTCCTAAACACCTGTGTTTCCTCCTAAAACTGATTCAGTGATTGTTTGGCCCCTGGAGTTTTCTTTGGAAAGTGATTTAGAGAATAATGAGACAAAATATTTCAAAGTAAGGAATAATTATTATAAATTATAATTTATGAATTATAAAATAACATATATATCATAATTGGAGAAAAATGAAGATAAGATCTTACGATGTGACTTACATCCCTGTCTGTACATGAGAGAATAAACCTGTGTATTTTTTTCCCAAAATCTAACCCACATCGAGTTTCTTCTTAAGCCATTGCAATTTTTCTTTTCCCATTCTTGAGCACAGCAGCTATTTCATGTCATCCCACAGAATCAGGTAAGGGAATTGACTGGTTAAAATTTCAACTCACTTCAGTTTTTACAGATTAAGTACATCTCATCGAAATAGAACAACGTTATTGAGCACCATGCCAAACTCTAAATTCTAATCTACACGTGGGCACTTTAACCCTTAGGGATTACAGCATCTGTATTTGATCTGTGGACTTTCAGAAATCGGAGTCCCTTACTTCCATGGCCAAGCCAACCTTCCTATTTTGGGAATAAAATTATTGCAAAATTTAGCACATTAATAATATCCTCAGTATTTCATGCATATTTTGTATAGAAAAAAATCAAACTATACATTAGCTGATTACTATATGGAGTCAAAATCTACATACATATTTTAAAGGTTAAATAGTTAACTTTTAAAAAAAAATTTAAAGCAATCAGCTAATATCAATTATTAGATTTTTTTTTTTTCACTTGAACAAATATATTTTGAGGCTTGACCCTTTGTTCATTTCCCTCCCTCCCCCCAGGAATGCAGACACCAGGACTAATAAAATATCACTTGTAATTTGTACAATGTGCTTAATCACGGACTACAGGTCTAGTTTTCCCAGAAGGTCTCTGAGAAACAAAAATATGAATTCCACCCTGATCAGGCAGCCAGCCTGTGTCCACCGAGAGGTTTAAAGTCTATATAAGGACGAGAAAATTAGTTTGAACATTTGATTCTTTTTTCTACTAAATTTTTTCATGGTAAATGATTGAAGACTTATTTGCTGAGGCAAAAAAAAAAAGCAATCTGCAAGCTCATAGAATGGTAACACTTCCTAAAATGTGTTTCAAATTAGAGATTTCATAGCTTTGGATTTCTTTGTGAATTTATTTTTCTGTCATCCTGTAGAAGTGTCAAGTAGCTTGATTTTCCTAATACATGCAGTTTTGTCTGTGACTTTTTAATATATATGACAAACAAATAATATAATTTAACTTAAAAATTTTTGAAAGACAGACTTGCTGTGCCTCTCTAATACTGTGCCCAAGTGGGGTGACGGGAAAATCTTTTATGTAATTCTGCAGATCCATTTCCCAACTCCCTGTTTAATGATTTATTAAAAAAAAAAAAAAAAAAGTCTTCTAGGAGAATGAAACAGATCTCTATATGAAAGATGATATATCTCAATTAAAATAAAATTTTAAACTATTTTTTATATATGTAAAATAATCTATATGTCTAACTGGAAACCCTGGTGGCGTAGTGGTTAAGTGCTACAGCTGCTAACCAAGAGGTCGGCAATTCAAATCTGCCAGGTGCTCCTTGGAAACTCTATGGGGCAGTTCTGCTCTGTCCGATAGGGTCGCTATGAGTCGGAATCAACTCGATGGCAGTGGGTTTCTGATGAAAAAGAATATGGTTTTCAACACGGTGGCTGATTTTTCAGTTTTAAAAACATGGCCTGCTAGCGGTAAAGCAGTCTTGTTCATAATAACAACCATTCAGATTTCAAATAACTCTTTTGGGCCATTTATTACTCTGAATTTAACCTACAATGTTATAATACCTTGAATACTTTGCTACAATTCGTGTCAAAAAGATCAATATACAACTAATCTCAGGGACACTATTTAAAGGAATGTGTTTTATTTGAAAAATTATGTAGAGTGAATAGTATTTTTCTTGCAGGCCCATTTCCTTTGATTTGGGCAATTTCTGGGCTGGCTAGATTATCCATATTACATTTGGATGATCTCTGCAAAAATTGAATATCCAGGTATGTTATCTGAGATTAATTTGGCCATATATTGATTTTAAATTTTGTTGGGACAGCAATCACAAAAGAGCAAGGTAAGAGACGTGTCTTTGTAAAGCGAGAAAAGGGTAGGGTTTGAAGGTCCAGTGCAATCCCTACTGGGCAGCATGGCCCTGGAGGCATCACTAGTAGTCTTGACTGGGGTAGAAAAAAATGTTTCTTATTTTTGCCTTGCCACTTTGTATTATGCTCAAGGCATAGTCATATTCAACAATATTATTGGAATGGTGAAAGGTTGTAAACTATTTCAAGCGATACAAATTCGTGGTGAGAATCTTTGCAGTTGAATTAAAATATTTTGTAAATTGTTTTATTTCAAGTGAAATACATATGCATACATGCATGTGCATATATATTTCTATATATAATGTGTAGCTGTCTAGTTTTCATAACTGATTTTGAATACATGCACATTATCTCACCAAGCTGATATTTTTTAGTTCCCTTATCTGTTTTTATCATGTACTCATCATTCCAAATTGCTTCTGTAAAATATATTAAGTTTACTATACTTCTACAAATTTTTTATACAATGAAAATTCCTAACATGATATTGTTAGTTCAAAAAAAAAAAAGTATGCCTTAGTTTATACAAACTTGGCTGACTATAGATAATGTAAAAAATAAAATTTCTACTAGATTAAATTTGCATATGAACTTATAAGCTTTATTTGCAATTCATGAATAGGAAGTTTCAGACAATAGCTTCCCAATTCATGAATAGCAGATATAGTTTATGAGCTCATATACAAATTAATCTTGTAGAAGTTTCATTTTCAACAGATTTCTGGTGATGGAGAAGGGATTAATGGGACATTCTGAACTAGGTTAAGCGCAGCAGGCAAGTCCTAACTGGTTAATTTACATTTCGGCTTCTGAGAAGGACAGGCATTTACTGAACGAAGACTTACATTTTGGTTTGCTCATGTGACTGCATCTTGGACCAAGTATAGTCAAGTTAACGGTAAATATAACTGATGATGAGTCATTGAATTTTATGTGCCAGAATTGTATTAGTACTTGCATGTGTATAATCAACAATTGTTATTGTCAGTTAATTTTGTGCTTTGCTGCTAACCAAAGGGTTGGCAGTTCGAGTCTACCAGCCACTCCTTGGAAACCCTATGGGGCAATTCTACTCTGTCCTATAGGCTCTCTGTGAATCGGAATCAACTCAACAACAAGGGGTTTTATATTAAAGTTGGCTAGTTTTTAATTGAAAATATTTTCTATTTCTTAACGTTGTTCTGCAATAAGAATTATCCAAAACTTCTGAATTTTAAAAAAGCCATCAGTAGTCTTTTGATTTCATATCCTGATTGAGCAGCAAGTGATAAACTTTTACTAATTGCCACTTCTTCCAAGTGCAGTTTAAATGTAAATTTCCCGAATTAATATAACAGGACTAAGTAAAATTAAAAATGCCATTCTTGACATGCTTCCTGAGTTAAATTTAGATAAATAATTGTTAACTTCTATTTTAATGATTCATTCTCCAACCATCCCTTAGGTCTGGCATATAGATAGATAGATAGATAGATAGATAGATAGATAGATAGATAGATAGATAGATGATACATAGGTAGGTAGGTAGATAGGTAGGTAGATGATAGATAGGTAGGTAGATAGGTAGGTAGGTAGGTAGGTAGATCGATCGATCTTTTTTTTTTTTTTGAAGGGCTTTGTCAATGAATTCCCATTTACACTTACAGATGTTGTCTATATAACCACCAATTCATTTAGAAGAGCTAAAATATTCCTGACCCACAAATGTTAATATAATTTAAAAAACTTTTTTTCTTACAATGTATAAAAAAAAATTTTTTTCTTTTTTTTTAAATTCAAAATTGAAAAATGGAGTCAAGAAATTTTTTTTAAAGAATATTATACCATGTTTAACCAACAGTGCAATTCTAAACTATATATATGAAGGAATTGAGTGAAAGATTTTTTCACAACACGTGAACATGTCTCTGGTCTATCATCATGAAGATATTTACAAGGGGAGTAGTAACTCATGTTGGCAAATCATCTAAATGTTTTATCCCGATATTATATTTTTATTCTGTGATCAATTTTAAAGAAACGTTATTTTTATTTTTTCAAAATGCCCATTGCTCAATAGACACAGATTCAGTGCATAAAAACCCAAAACCAAACCCATTGCTGTTGAATTGATTCTGACCTATAGTACCCTATAGCACAGAGAAGAACTACCCCATAGAGTTTCCAAGGAGTGCCTGGTGGATTCAAACTGCTGACCTTTGGGTTAGCAGTCGTTGCACTTAACTACTACACTACCAGGGTTTCCTGTATAAAAATAGGGAGAGACAGTCACCTAAGCTGATTAAAGGGAATTCTACTGCATTTAATAATCATTTTGTTTTCTCTCAAAGGTCAGTGTTGTTACATGGAATTTTCAGATATGGTCTGCTTTGTTTTGATTTAAGCCATGAAGACAGAAAATCAAACTTTTGGAGCAGAGTTTATACTTCTTGGCTTTTTCCAATATGGCCAAATGAACAAGATATTCTTCGTTGCCATTACTGTCATCTTCTCAGTGGCTTTGATGGGAAATATCATACTGATCCACCTCATCTGATTGGACACTCTACTCCACACTCCCATGTACTTCCTCCTCAGTCAGCTCTCCTTCATTGACATGGTGTACATCTCCACCACGGTACCCAAGATGGCGACAAACTTCCTGTCAAATAGTAAGACCATTGCTTTTTTCGGTTGTGAGATTCAGACCTTTCTGTTTTTGACTCTTGGTGGAAGTGAAGCTCTTCTTGGTTTCATGTCTTATGATAGACACGTAGCGATCTGTCACCCTTCACATTATCCTGTGCTCATGAGCAAGACGATCTGTTTGTCCATGGTCACATGTGCATGGGCCAGTAGTTCTATCAATGCTTTAATACATACACTGTATGTATTTCAACTTCCATTCTGTACATCTCGGATCGTTAATCACTTTTTCTGTGAAGTTCCATCTCTAATGCCTTTGGTGTGTCAGGACACCTCCCAGTATGAGTATACTGTCCTCTTTAGTGGCCTTGTCATTCTGTTACTACCATTCATGGCTGTTCTGGCTTCCTATGCCCAGGTGCTTATTGTGGTGTACCAGATGAGCTCAGGTAAAGGGCAGACGAAAGCCATCTCCACGTGTTCCTCTCATCTGATTGTGGCAAGCCTATTCTATGGGACTACTCTCTCCACCTATACAAGCCACATTCCTTGCATTACCCTGAGGAAGATAAAGTGGTGGCGGTGTTTTACAGTATCATTACACCTCTTCTGAACCCATTTATCTACAGTCTGAGGAATAAGGAGGTCATGGGGGCCATGAGAAGAGTGCTGGGAAAATGGATATTTGTACAGAAAATATGACTTTAAGAACCCTTTATAGTTTGAGACTGAACAACGTGATTTGATTAGCCTACTGTCTAGAGATATGTAAGTTCAAAGAAATGTTTACAAAATAAATAAATGTAACAATGCCTTGGTTTCTCCACTTTTCAGAAATAACTAAAGCATTGTTATTGGAACTGGGTGGATTTGCTGTGTAAAAGCAAGAGAATGGTTGCCATTATCAACTTTATCTTCTAAAGCAATAGATTTAATCCCTGTCAACACAATGCTCCCATGTCATAACAAATTTTTAGTACCTTTTTTAATATTTTGAAATAAAATGCACATGAAATATAATTTACCATATAATACATAATATCAGGAAAATACATATGATGACCAAACTATAATATAGAGCAAAGTGCATACAACCACTTATTTATTTATTTATTTATTCATTCATTGAACAAGGGCTTTAATGCTTTAACTCTGTATGTTTTTCACCAAAAAGTATTAATCACCATGAAGAAGAACTAAGTGGAAAATTGGAATCGGGAAAACAAAGGATATTTGCAATGTTAAGTCAAACAGAGAAGGGAGAACCAAGAATGCAACATTTGTTAAAAACTAAAAGGAGTCGAGGACAAGAGACAAGTGGATATCTGTGGATGAATGTTCTGGGAAGAGCAAAGAACAAGTGAGAATTCCCTGAGGTGGGGACATGCCCAGCATAGTCACAAAAGATCAAGGAGTAAATTGGTGAGACACAGGAAATAGGTATATGTCTTGGAGCCGGGTCTTACAGTGTAAATTAGATGGATGTGAGGATTGTGGCTTTGAACCTAAAGCAATGGGCTACCTTTGCAGAGTTGTGGTAGAGAATTGATGTGGGCAGAAGAAAGCCATTGCAGTAGTCCAGCTGTGACAAGATATTACCTTGGACCAAGGTGATATTAGTGGAGAGGCAAAGACTGGGCAGATTCAGGAGACTGGGAGAAAGCAGACATTTGAGTTTTGTGGACACATGGGATGTGAAATACTATGAAATAAGAAGCTTTCAGAATTGGGCTAAAACTTGAAATTAACAACTGGAAGTGTGGAACTGTCATCATTACAGCTTGAGGGAAACCACAGGTGGAGCATTTCATCATTCGTCATCTCTTATGCTACTTTCATGTTAATGCCTTAGGCCCACAGTTACAAACAATCATTATTCTGGCTTCTATCGCCATTAAATAGAAGCTCTTATTTCTCATCACCATTGAGTCGAAACTTTTAAATCAGAAAATAAGTTCTCTTTGATGTCTGGCTTCTTTTCCTAAACATGTTTAAAAGGTTTAACCATATTTTTGAGTGTCTGCATCATTTTCATTACAAAGCTGAATTCCATCATATGGCTTAGAATAATTATTTCCATTCTGATGTCAGAAATGTTTGACTATAATGAATAAAACTACCATAAAGCTTCCTGTACAAGTGTTTTTTGAGAACACGTGAACTCAATTCTCTTGTACATATACCTAAATTGAAATTGCTTAGTCATAAATTAGGCACATGTTTAGCTCTAATAAAAAAAAAAAATTTTATTGGTCTATGAATGCCTTACTTCGGTCAGTTTGTTTATAATATAATGTATACCTGTAAGTTCACCACCCAACCCAACAACTAAAATAGTAAATTTATCTTTAGTGCTCCTCCAACTCTTGGCGAACCCATGTGTGTCAGAGTAGAACTGTTCTTGGTAGGGTTTTCAACGGCTTATTTTTCTAATGTGGATCACCAATCCGTTCTCCTGAGGTGCCTCTGGGTAGACTCGAACCACCAAGCTTTCAGTTAGCAGTGACTATGTTAGCTGTTCGCACCATCCAGGGACTCTTCATATCCTCCTATACCTCTGGGTAGACTCAAACCACCAAGGTTTCATTTAGCAGTGACTATGTTAACTGTTCGTACCATCCAGGGACTCCTCATATCCTCCTATACCTCCACCATCATTCTGAATTTTTGGTTTTTTAATTCTCTTGATATAATTATAATATAGAATTCATAGGGTATTAGAAAATATTTTTAGATGTTGTAGAACTTAATAAAGGGGCCTTAAGTTGTAGATAATCTTTTTGAAAATTGTTTTTTCAGTTGACATTACTAACGCTCCAGGTTGAATGAAATGACAGCCCATTCTATTTTATTACTGAATGGCATTCTATTTTAAGACTATACTACACATTTATCCATTTTTTGTTGTTGGTGTTGTTGCTGATAGATGCTTGTTTTATTTCTAGTTGTCTACTATTATATACAATGCACTTATAAACATTGTTGCATTTGTCTCCTGTGTCCCATAAACAAGAGTTTGTATTTTGTATATACCTATGAATGGAATTGGTGGTGAAATTACTTAAGTGTGTAAACCATTTGTGTTCTACATAAAGTTTGAAATTCTAATTTATACTTACTATCAAAAACGAAAATAATAAATCCATATTTTAATAAATGTACATTCAAATTTAATGAATTTTAACATATTTAAATATTTTTCACACAGATTGCATGAAAGTTCACATCTGCAGACCACATCAGTCAGTGAAGTATATGGTTGTATGTCCAGTTGCTAGCTTCAAGTTTCAGGTAATCTCCACCCCAGCTTCTTGATCTTGGCCTTAGAGTTTTATACATCCTTGATCTTTTATTATTGTGATTAATTTTTGTAGTATTTTTGACCATTTTCATGCTTTTGAGTTCCAATAGAGCCTAAACCTGACTAAATACGATGCCTAAACTTCAATAGCTATAGCTGACAAACTTTTTTTAAGTAAATAGCAATTTGAAGGATGATTTGTGTAAGTTATACAGAATAAAGAAATCCATATACAGTACATTCACAACTAATCAGATAGATTATCGCAAATTGAACAAACCTATATGAAAGTAGTAACATATTATTAGCACTTGAGAAGATTCCTCATGCCTCCCCCTAGCTGCTACCCATACTTACTTGTAATGAAACCATTATATTTAAGTGCATTATCCATGAATTATACTGAACAATGAAAAAATAAATCATTTCAATTATTACATAAATTCAATATAATCCCCATTAGAATCCCATCAGTGTGTGCATGTGTGTGTGTTTAATTTACAAGTTGGCTATAGAATTTATATAAAATGATGCAAAAAACAGTAATAGCTCAAAGGGAATTTTAAAAATAATAAAATGAGATGCATCATTCTATGTGATATCAAAAATTTGTATTGATATAATTATAGACCAATGGAAGAGAATACATAATTCAGATGCACACATATGTGTACAATGATGAGTCACATATGTCAGGTGCTTGTATGGGGAGTGATAAAAGGATACACATTTCAGTGAAAGTTGTTGGATCAATTGTATATCCGTGTATATTTTTAAAAAATGAGATGTGGATAATGTCAGTGAAAATGACCAAGTTGATAGCCTCAGATAGCTTCTGTGGAGGGCCTGTTCCTGCACAGAAACAACGACAAAGCAAAAAGTGTTAGAATCAACTTTTTTAGAAATTTAGAAAGTTTTAAAATATTTACAGCAACCAAGCAAATACTGAAATAAGAGAAAACCAGAAAACCAAACCCACTCCCGTCAAGTTGATTGCGACTCATAGCGACCCTATAGGACAGAGTAGAGCTGCACTATAGAGTTTCCGAGGAGTGTCTGGTGGATTCGAACTGCTGACCTCTTGGTTAGCAGCCGTAGCACTTAACCACTACACCACCAGGGTTTCTAAAATAAGAGAAAGGCCACTTAAAAACATCAGGAGAGGGGATGTTACAGAAAACGGTGTGTTAAGAAGGTATAGGATTCATTCCCTCCACTGAAGCAATGAAAAAAACCAAAATCCAAACCCAATGCCGTCGAGACCACTCCCACTCATAGCGACCCTATAGAACAGAGTAGAACTGCCCCATAGAGTTTCCAAGGAGCGCCTGGAGACTTTGAACTGCCGACCCTTTGGTTAGCAGCCATAGCACTTAACCACTAGGCCACCAGGGTTTCCCTGAAGCAATGAATAAGTGGGAAAAAAAAACTGACAGAATAAACATTAAGTGCTTCATGAGAAAAGATGCTGTTGAATTTTGATGAAAAATGGTGGCATTTTTGTTTATTCACCTACTATCCCCCATTCTCCACTTGGCAGCTGCCATGAAGACAGCAGCCCACATTCCTGGTGTGGCTTGCTGGTGCCAGGGTGTGGACAAGACAGATCTTTTTTCTAAAAATGTTGTTGTTGTTTATTTTGACCAATCCGGTAGTTCCAGAGATACCTGCTCTGAGATAGGCCTTGGCTTTACTCCTCTCAGACATGAGTGGCTCCCAGGTGGTATCTGTCTGTCAGAAGCCTTAAAGACATATAATGCCATAACCAGCTTAGGTAAGTAATGGAGAACAAGGAAAGAAGCAGACAAACCTGATAGCCTGGAAAAGAAGAGGCTGATGAGGCAGATACATGGGAGAATAAACTGTTTGTAGAGATACTGAAAGTACTGAAGGATCAGAGATCCAATGTACATACCCAGGTTGAATGCATGCTCAGACAAGACCTGAGAGGACCCTAGGTTTGAGCCTCTGGCAGATCTTTGGGCTCTGCACAAACGGAGGTGTAGACTAAGGCCCAGTTGTAGGTGGCCTGGCTAAGCATTGAAAGAGTACCTAATTCAGAGTCAATCTTCAATGACCAGGAAAGGGTTTTTAGTTTTCTTTTTCTTCTCTTTTTGACTCCAAAAAAGGTCTCTATCAGGTCACTGGTTGACCACTAAAATAACAGAAGATAGACTTCAGTGACCACACATGGCAAAGAAAACAGTCTATGCAAAATAATAAATACATACAAACAAATAAATAGTTTGGAAATGTCACTAAACAGATGACCGCAGCCCTCAACAATAACAGCAAGCACTAGGTAGGCTGGAGAATCTGCTTTTCAGACTTAACACATAAAATTCACAAAGCCCAGTGTTTGGTAAAAATACTAGGCATGCCAAGAAACAGGAAGTACAACCAATTCACAGGAAAAAAAAAAAAATCGGTGAAAGCAGTCCCTGAAGAACTAATGACATAGAATTGCTAGGCAAATCGTTTAAATCTACTGTGTTAAACATGGTCAAAGACCTAAAGGAAAACAGGAGAATGTCTCAACGAATAGAGAATATCAATAATGACAAAGAAATTATAAAGAAGGCGTCAAATAGAAATTAACATCAATCTTTCTCAAACTTTTCCAAAAACTAAAAGGAAGGAATAATTTGTAACTCAATCCATGATGCCATCAGCATCCTGATATTTAGCCAGACAAAGCCATCAGAAAAAAATATTGCATAGAAATATCTATGGAAATCCTCAACAAAACGGTAAAACTCCAATCCAGCAGCATATTAAAAGAACCATATGCCGTAACCCTGTGTGCTTTATCCCACAAGTGCAGGAGTAGTAGCTCAACATATAAAAGTCAATCAGTGTAATGCAACACATTAATAGAATGTAGGGAGAGGGGGATGATCTATCAACTGATACAGAAAAAAGCGTTTAACAAAAAAACACTCAAAAATCAGGAATAAAAGCAAACTTCCTATTGTGTGAGAGTCAAAAATGGCTCTGTGTATTAGCCCCGTTATTTACTTCTTCAAGTAAGCTGAGGCGTATTACATGGAAAAAAAAAAAAAAAACTGGCGTGAAACTCAAACTTGTACATGTCCAACTGATTTAAAAATAGCCCAAATAAGCAGATTTTTAGCCACTTAGGACCTGCCTGTTTTACATACCCTGCAAAACTGGACTCAACTTCTGCTAGTCCTAAAAAAAAAAAAAAAAAAGATAAATTCGTGTAGTTATAAAGACCCTAAGATGCCGCTGCTTTTAGAGCTCTCTGACCCAGAGACTTATCGCCTGGCTGCAGGAGGATATCGCTTCTCACCCCTGGGAGCTTTCTTGCTCTCTTCTCCTTCTGATGCTACCTGTGACTCTAGCCTCTGGAAGACCTTCTGCTACAGGGACCACCCCCTTGCATGTGACTTTCAATGTGTTGGCCCCATTAAATAGCTTGTTGTGCAATACTGTCATATAGCTCTGAATTTCCTTCACCTCAGTACCCTTCCTTAAAATGATAAAGGACAGTTGTGAAAAACCAACACTTAACATTATACTCAATGGTGAAAGACTGAAAGATTTTGCCATAAAATCAGGAACACGGCAAGGATATCTCTTTTCCCTACTTCTATTCAACACTGTGGTCTTTTTGTTCGCCTCTGTGAATGTGAAAACTGGACAATGAAAAAAGAAGGCAGGAGAAGTACTGATGCGTGGAAGTGTGGTGTTGGTGAAGAATATTGAATGTACCATGGATTAACAAAAGAACAAAAAAATCAGTCTTACAATAAAACAGTGAAATGTTCCTTAGGAATGAGGATGGCAAGACTTCATCTTACTTACTTTGGACACATTATCTGGAAAGACCGATCACTAGGAAAAGAAGTCCTGTTAGGTGAAGTAGAAGATCACAAAAATAAAGGAAAACCCTCAAAAAGATGGATTGACCCAATAACAACAACAATGGACTCAAACATACCAACAATCATTAGGATGGCATGGGACCGGGGAAAATTTCTTTCTCTTATATATTAGGTTACTTTGAGTAGAAGCCAACTAAATAGCAACTGCTCTCAACAACATTCAGCGCAAGACATCAACAACAACATAGCTACAGCTTATCTTCATATCAAACAAAACCACCACCAGTTGCAGTAGAATCAAACGCAACTCACAGTGACCCGTTGGGTGTCGGAGTAGAACCGGGCTCCGTCAGTAGGCTGCACTGTGTGTCTGTACCATAATTTGTTTCCCATTCGTCTGTTGGTGAGCATTTAGGTTGTTTACATCTTTGTGCTGTTGTGAATAGTGCTCCCATGAACATGGTATGCATATGTCTATTCCTGCGACTGCTCTTACTTCTCTTGGGTATATTCCTATGAGTGGGATTGCTGGATCTTATGGTATTTCTACTTCTAGCTTTTTAAGGAAGCACCAGATTGTTTTCCAAAGTGATTGTATCATTTTACATTCTCACCAGCAGTGCATGAGAGTCCAATTTCTCCACAACCTCTCCAACATTTTTATTTTGTGGTTTATGGATTGACCAAACCCATCGCCATCAAGTCATTTCTGACTCATAGAGACCCTATAGGACAGAGTAGAACTGCCTTGTGGAGTTTCCAAGGAGCGCCTGGTGGATTCCAACTGCCGACCTTTTGGTTAACAGCATTTAACCACTACACCACCAGGGTTTCCATTTTTTGGATTAGCGCCAGTGTTATTGGGGTGATAAGACATCTCTTTGTTGTTTTAATTTGCATTTCTCTGGTGGCTAATGATCATGAGCATTTCCTCATGTGTACATTAGCCACCTGAATATCTTTTTTGGTGCAGTGTCTGTTCATATGCTTTGCCCATTTTTAATTTTTTTTATTTGTCTTTTTGTAGTTGAGGTGTTGCTGTACTTTGTAGATTTTAATGATTAGACCCTTCCCAGATATGTCATAGTTAAAAATATCTTCCCAGTCTGTAGGTTCTGTTTTTACTCTTTTCATGAGCATAACTGACTTTTAGCAGACCCCAGTTATCTAGTTTCTGATGTTTCTGCATTGTTGGTTATGGTTTGTATTCTGTTTATGTCGTGTATCAGGCCTCCTAGCATTGTCCCTATTTTTTCTTCCGTGACCTTTATCATTTTAGGTTTTATATTTAGGTCTTTGATCATTTTGAGTTAGTTTCTGTGCATGATGTGAGGTATGGGTCCTGTTTCATTTTTTTGCAGACAGATATCCAGTTACGCCAGCACCACTTGTTAAAAAGACTGTCTTTTCCCCCATTTAATGGACTTTTGGGCCTTTGTCAACTATCAGCTGCTCATAGGTGGATGGATTTACGTCTGGGTTCTCAATTTTGTTATATTGGTCTATGTGTCTGTTGTACCAGTACCAGGCTGTTTTGACTATCATGGTGGTATAACAGGTTCTAACATCAGGTAGTGTGAGGCCTCCCACTTTGTTCTTCTTCAGTAATTCTTTACTTATTTGGGGCTTCTTCCTTTTCCATATGAAGTTTGTGATTTGTTTCTCCAACATGCTAAAAGTTGTCATTGGAATTTGGATTGAGATTGCATTGTATCTGTAGATCACTTTGGGAAGAACTGACATTTTCATAATGTTGAGTCTTCATGTCTATCAGCATGGTATGTTTTTCCACTTATTTAGGTCTCTTTTGATTTCTTGTAATAGTGTCTTGTAGTTTTCTTTGTGTAGGTTTTTTACATCTCTGTTTAAATTTATTCCTAAATACTTTATCTTCTTGGGGGCTATTATAATGGTATTGATTTGGTGATTTCCTCTTGGAAGTTTTCTCTTTTGGTGCAGAGGAATCTGACTGACTTATGTATGTTTATCTTATATCCTGATATTTTGCAAAATCTTCTATTTTAGTTGTGGTAGTTTTCTTGTGGATTTTGGGGGGCTTTCCATGTATAAAACCACATCATCTGCAAATAGGGATACTTTTACTTCTTCCTTACCAATTTGGATGCACTTTATTTCTTTTTCTTGCCTTATTCATCTGGCTAGGGCCTCCAGTACAATGTTGAATATGAGTGGTGACAAAGGGCATCCATGTCTGGTTCCCCTTCTGAAGGGGAATGCTTTAAGACTCTTCATTTAGGATGATGTTGGTTGTTGGCTTTGTATAAATGGCCTTTATTATGTCCAGGAATTTTCCTTCTATTCCTATTTCACTGAGAGTTTTTATCAAGAATGGGTTTTGGACTTTTTAAAATACCTTTTCTGCATCAGTTGATAAGATCATGTGGTTCTTGTCTTTTGTTTTATTTATGTGATGGATTACATTATTGTTTTTCTAATGTTGAACCATCCCTGCATACCTGGTATGAATCCCACGTGGTCATGGTGAATTATTTTTTTGATATGTTGTTGAATTCTATTGGCTAGAATTTTGTTGAGGATTTTTGGGTCTATATTCATGAGGGATATTGGTCTGTAATTTTCTCTTTTTTGTGGATCTTTACCTGACTTTTCTATCATGGTTATGCTGGCTTCATAGAATGAGTTTGCAAGTATTCCATCCTTTTCTATGCCTGAAATGCCTTTGGTAGTAATGGTGTTAACTCTTCCCTGAAAGTTTGGTAGAATTCTCCAGTGAAGCCGTCTGGGCCAGGGCTTTTTTGTTGGTGGTGGTTTTTATTTTTTTAATTATCTCTTCAATCTCTTCTTTTGTTGTGGGTTTATTTAATTTTTCTACCTCAATTTGTGTTAGTTTAGGTAAGTAGTGTGTTCCTAGAAATTTGTCCATTTCTTCTAGATTTTCAAATTTGTTAGAGTACAATTTTTCATAGTATTCTGTTATGATCCTTTTTATTTCCATTGGGTCTGTTGTGATATCACCCATTCCATTTCTTATTTAGGTTATTTGCTTCCTCTCCTGTTTTTTCTTTTGTCAATTTGACCAATGGTTTATTGATTCTGTTGATCTTTTCAAAAAACCGTCTTTTAGTATTGTCTACTCTTTCAATTGTTTTCCTATTCTCTATCTCATTCATTTCTGCTCTAACCTTTATTATTTCCCTTCTTCTGGTGCCTGAGGGCTACTTTTGTTTCTCTCTATTTGTTCAAGTTGTAGGGGTAATGTTTTGATTTTGGCACTTTCTTCTTTTTGAATGTGTGCATTTATTGTTGTAAATTGACCTCTAAGCATTGCTTTTGCTGTTTTCCAAAGGTTCTGGTAAGACATGTTTTCATTCTTCATTTAATTCTATGAATTTATTTTTTCCATCCTTGATTTCTTCTATAATCCAGTAGTTTTTAAGCAAGGTGTTGTTCTGTTTCCACGTATTTGATTTTTTTTCCTTGCTGTTTCTGTTATTGATTTCTAATTTTATGTCATTATAATCAGAAGATACTCTTTCTTAAGGTCAGCTGATTAACAATTTTAATTCCATGTACAATCTTAATTCTCCTTTGCCATGTAACTTAACATATTCACAGATTCCAGGGATTGAGACAAGGACACCTTTGGAGAATCTTTTTCCTATCTTCCGTATTGATATTTTGTAAAACCATGTCTGTTCAACAGGCAGACATCAAGGCCAGCTCCTGGCAATACAAAAACCTAATTGATAGTGCCAGGTCAGCTCCCAGATGTCAAAAAATATTCTACTTCTTCTTCTAGGATATTTGTACTCACTTCTCTTCCCTTTGAGTTAATTCATCTCATTGTACTACTATGACTTTTTGTTTAACTGTATCTGTTTACAAACTTCAATAAAATTAAAAATATCTCTACTGCAATAAAAAATGTATTAAAATAATTAATTAAACAAGTACAAATTTGCAATGACTATAGTGGCTATTGTGCCAGTCTGCCTCAACAAAGGTCTCCCTTACCCTCTCTGGCCCGGTATTTCCCCAAGCATGAGGTCCTGCATTAGATTGATCCCTCCTAATGGTTTGTCCAAAGGAAGTGAGTCAGACAATGTTCTGTTGTGATCTGTAAGTTTTACATTGGCTAATTATTGGAAATAGACCACCAGACCATTTTCCTAGTCTAATCTTTTTAAGGTTTTAACCTTGGGCAGTAACTTAACTTTACTAAGATCCAGTTTCATCAAAAGTCGGTGGGAGCTAAAAATAACATTATCTTCATGAATCTGCTTCGATGAAATCATGCAAATAGACTGTTAGGAACGATATAGCTCACTCAGTAATTTCTCAATAAATTTTTTTTTATAATTTTTATTGTGCTTTAGGTGAAAGTTTACAAATCAAATCAGTCTCTCACACAAAAACTTATATACACCTTGCTACATACTCCCAATTGCTATCCCCCTAATGAGACAGCCCACTCTCTCCCTACACTCTCTCTTTTCGTGTCCATTTCACCAGCTTCTAATCCCCTCCACCCTCTCATTTCCCAACCAGGCAGGAGATGCCAACATAGTCTTAAGTGTCCACCTGATCCAAGAAGCTCACTCCTCACCAGCATCCCTCTCCAACCTATTTTCCAGTCCAATCCATGTCTGAAGAGTTGGTTTCAGGAAAGGTTCCTGTCCTGGGCCAACAGAAGGTCTGGGGGCCATGACCACCAGGGTCCTTCTAATCTCAGTCAGACCATTAAGTCTGGTCTTTCTATGAGAATTTGGGGTCTGCATCCCACTGCTCTCCTGCTCCCTCAGGGGTTCTCTGTTGTATTCCCCGTCAGGGCAGTCATCGGTGGTAGCCGAACACCATCTAGTTCTTCTGGTCTCAGGATGATGTAGTCACTGGTTCATGTGGCCCTTTCTGTCTCTTGGGCTCGTAATCACCTTGTGTCCTTGGTGTTCTTCATTCTCCTTTGATTCAGGTGGGTTGAGACCAATCGATGCATCTTATATGGCTGCTTGCTAGCGTTTAAGACCCCAGATGCCACTCTTCGAAGTGGGATACAGAATGTTTTCTTAATAGATTTTATTGTACCAATTGACTTAGATGTCGCCTGAAACCATGGTCCCCAGACCCCTGCCCCTGCTACGCTGGCCTTTGAAGTATTCAGTTTATTCAGGAAACTTCTTTGCTTTTGGTTTAGTCCAATTGTGCTGACCTCCCCTGTATTGTGTGCTGTCTTTCCCTTCACCTAAAATAGTTCCTATTACTATCTAAACCCCTTTCCCGCCCTCCCTCGCTCCCCCCTCTGGTAATGACAAAAGAATGTTTTCTTCTCAGTTTAAACTATTTCTCAAGTTCTTAGGGCACCTTGGTTGCTTCCATCTTTTTGCTATTGTAAACAGTGCTGCATAAACATGGGTGTGCATATACCTGTTTGTGTAAAGGCTCTTATTCTTCTAGGATATATTCCAAGGAATGGGATTGCTGGATCCTATGGTAGTTCTATTTCTAGATTTTTAAGGAAGACCCAAATTGATTTCCAAAGTGCTTGTACCATTTTACATTCCCACCAGCAGTGTATAAGTGTTCCAATCTCTCCACAGCCTCTCCAACATTTACTATTTTGTGTTTTTTGGATTAACGTCAGCCTTGTTGGAATGAGATGAAGTCTCATTGTAGTTTCGGTCTGCATTTCTTTAATGGCTGATAATCGTGAACATTTCCTCATGTATCTGTTAGCTACCTGAATGTCTTCTTTAGTGATGTGTCTATTCATATCTTTTGCCCATTTTTAAATTGGGTTATTTGTCTTTTTGTAGTTGAGTTTTTGCAGTATCATGTAGATTTTAGAGATCAGGCGCTGATTGGAAATGTCATAGTTGAAAACTTCTTCCCAGTCTGTAAGTAGTCTTTTTACTCTTTTGGTAAAGTCTTTGGATGAGCATAGGTTTTTGATTTTTAGGAGCTCCCAGTTATCTAGTTTTTGTTTTGTATTTTTAATAATGTTTTCTATACTATTTATGCCATGTATTAGGGCTCCAAACAGTGTCCCTATTTTTTCTTCCATGACCTTTACCTTTTTTTTAGATTTTATATTTAGGTGTTTGATACATTTTGAGCTCATTTTTTTGCATGGCGTGAGGTATGGGTCTTGTTTCACTTTTTTGCAGATGGATATCCAGTTATGCCAGCACTATTTGTTAAAAAAAACTGTCTTCTCCCCCCATTTAACTGTTTTGGGGCCTTTGTCAAAAATCAACTGCTCATATGTGGATGGATTTATATCTGGATTCTCAATTCTGTTCCATTGGTCCATGTATCTGTTGTTGTCCCAGTACCAGGCTGTTTTGACTACTGTGGTGGTATAGTAGGTTCTAAAATCAGGGAAAGTAAGGCCTCCCACTTTGTTTTTATTTTTCAGTAATACCTTATTTATCTGGGGCTTCTTTCCCTTCCATATGAAGTTGGTGATTTGTTTCTCCATCTCATCAAGAATGCCGTTGGGATTTGGACTGGAATTGCATTAAATGTATAGATCCCTTTTGGCAGAATAGACATTTTTATAATGTTAAGTCTTCCTATCGATGAGCAAGGTATGTTTTTCCACTTATGTAAGTCTCTTTTGGTTTCTTGCAGAAGTGTTTTGCAGTTTTTTTGTATAAGTCTTTTACATCTTTGGTAAGATTTATTCCTAATTATTTTATCTTCTTGGGGGCTACTGTAAATGGCATTGATTTGGTGATTTCCTCTTCAATGTTCTTTTTGTTCGTGTAGAGGAATCCAACTGATTTTTGTATGCTTATCTCGTATCCTGATACTCTGCTGAACTCTTCTATTAGTTTCAGTAGTTTTCTGAAGGATTCCTTAGGATTTTCTGTGTATAAGATCATGTCACCTGCAAATGGAGATACTTTTACTTCTTCCTTGCCAATCTAGATGCCCTTTATTTCTTTATCTAGCCTAATTTCTCTGGCTAGGACCTCCAACACAATGTTGAGTAAGAGCGGTGATAAAGGGCATTCTTGTCTGGTTCCCAGTCTCAGTGGGAATGCTTTCAGGCTCTCTCCATTTAGGGTGATGTTTGCTGTTGGCTTTATATAAATGCCCTTTATTATGTTGAGAAATTTTCCTTCTATTCCTGTTTTGCTCAAGTTTTTATCATGAATAGGTGTTGGACTTTGTCAAATGCCTTTTCTGCATCAATTGATAAAATCATGTGATTCTTGTCTTTTGTTTTATTTATGTCATGGGTTACATTAATTGTTTTTCTAATGTTGAACTATCCCTGCATACCTGGTATGAATCCCACTTGGTCATGGTGAATTATTTTTTTGATATGTTGTTGAATTCTATTGGCGAGAATTTTGTTGAGGATTTTCTATAATTTTCTTTTCTTGTGGTGTCTTTACGTGGTTTTGGTATGAGGGATATGGTGGCTTCATAGAATGAGTTTGGTAGTATTCTGTCCTTTCTATGCTCTGAAGTACCTTTAGTAGTAGTGGTGTTAACTCTTCTCTGAAAGTTCGGTAGAACTCTGCAGTGAAGCTGTCCGGACCAGGGCTTTTTTGGGGTGGGGGGGGGTTGATTGCCTTTTCCATCTCTTCTTTTGTTATGGGTCTATTTAGCTGTTCTACCTCTTTTTGTGTTAGTTTAGGTAGGCAGTGTGTTTCTAGGAATTCACCCATTTCTTCTAGGTTTTCACATTTGTCAGAGTACAATTTTTCACAGAAATCTGATATGATTCTTTTAATTTTCGTTGGGTCTGTTGTAATATTGCCCATCTCATTTCTTATTCAGGTTATTTGGTTCCTCTCCTGTTTTTCTTTTGTCAGTTTGGCTAGTGGTTTATCAATTTTGTTAGTTTTTTCAAAAAAAAAACAGCTTTTGGTCTTGTTAATTCTTTTCATTGTTTTCTATTTCTTTTAGTTCAGCTCTAATTTTTAGTATTTGTTTTTTTTTTTTTTTTTCTGGTGCCTGTGAGTTTCTTTTGTTGCTCTCTTTCTATTTGTTCAAGTTGTGGGGATAATTCTTTGATTTTGGCCCCTTCTTCGTTTTGGATGTGTGCATTTATTGATATAAATTGACTTCTGAGCATTTCTTTCACTGTATCCCAGCGTTTTTACAGGAAGTGTTTTCATTCTCATTGGAATTTCTTTGTTCCATCCTTAATGCCTTCTATAATCCAGTCTTTTGTTTTGTTCAGTTTCCAAGTGTCTGATTTCTTTTCCCTGCTTTTCCTGTTATTGATTTCCACCTTCATGCCCTTATGGTCAGAGAAGATGCTTTGTAATATTTGAATGTTTTGGATTCTGCTAAGGCTTACTTTATGCCGTAATATGTGGTCTTCTAGAGAATGTCCATGTGCACTAGAAAAGAAAGTATACTTGGCTGCTGTCGGGCGGAGTGTTCTGTATATGTCTATGAGGTCAAGTTGGTTGATTGTGGCATTTAGGTCTTCCGTATCTTTATTGAGCTTCTTTCTGGATGTCCTGTCCTTCACCAAAAGTGGTGTGTTGAAGTCTCCTACTATTATTGTTTTGTCAGAAATTAATAACTCAATAAATATTAACTGTCCTGATTTTTGTTATTGATTTTAATATTATTATTTTCTCTTTTAATTAATTTATTCAGGGTTACCAGAATTTGACTTATATTTCTACTTTCACTTTCTTTTTTCTCATATTATTGACTATATCCATAGGTATATGCCTGTTTGAAAATAAAATTCAAATATCCCTTCATAGATTGGTTTGACAATCCTAGTATAATTATATACTTGTGTGGTTTGTCTATCTAACCACATTGCACATGCAAACAGAATGTGCCTCAAACCACCAGACAACTAGGAATGAGGCATGTACAACCACTGGCATCAACCATTCCATGAGTGCTACAGCCATCTGTGATCAAGACATTTACACAATATTGGCAAAGTGAAAGCCACTATTATTATTTCTAGAAAGCAAACAGTAAACAGTAAAACAAATTCTCAAAGCAGATCTGCTTATTCTTCTCCAAACTACTCATATTCTTTCTAATATCACTGTACTGGCACATTGTGTTTCTGATCAAATGTTGTCTTCATGTCACCACTGCCTCTGGCTGCCACCATGTTACCCGGGACACCTGCATGGCTTCCGAGGCTTCTGCTCTGCCCCTGGGCCTCACTGGGCCTTGCTTCACTGATGGAAAGACCCCTGCACAGGATCTCCTGAGCCTCTGCCACTGGGCCCTTCTTGACCTATGCTGCTGCCTCCTACCATGCTACCCAGGCCAGAGTGGTTCTCTGTCTTGCTGCCGTGATACCAAGGCCTACCCTGCATGAGGGAATTATTGTTCCCACCACGATGCCCAAAGGGGGAAGGAAGCAAATTACACCAGCCACACTCAGGTCTCTGTCCCGCAGGTACAACTGTTGCAGTACTTTAGTAGGAGGCACAACCCTGCACAAAGACACTCAGTTCTCTCTCTATGGACCAGCAAGGCCACCATCCCTGTCTTCACTGTTACAACTCTCTCTTCTTAATATAGGGAGTTCTCAATGCAGGGACCCTGGGTCCAAAGGATGCACTCCACTCTACGCTCTTTTTGATGGTAGTGAGGGGCCCCAGAACCTCTGTGGATTTGGCCCTTATATAAGCCTAACAGAATAGGAACAACAACCAATCTCCTAGTTGGACCACAAAGGGCACAATCCCATTAAGTGAATTTTCAATCCACTAGTTTTGTAGTAAATCTACTAATACCTTGCAAAATTTTGGCCCAGACAATCATTTTGTGAAATTACAAGACCAGGGCTAGAAAAGCCATATAAAAGTGATTCATTGCACGGCAATAATTCAGCCCATTTTCTTAACCCTTAACCAGTTCATAAGCAGAACTGTAACAAATCAATTAGTTAATGCTTATTATATTTTGATTATGTAGCACAGCATCGTATAACGTCCCATATTGGAGCTCCTGAGTGGTGCAAACAGTTATACTGTATAATCTCCTGGAGCAGAGTCCCTGGGTGGTACAGTTAACATGTTCAGATGCTAACTGAAAAGACGGAGGTTCAAGTCCACCCAAAGGCACCTTGGAAGAAAGACCTGGTGATCTACTTCTGAAAAATCACCCATTAAAAACTCTACAGAGTACAGTTCCACTCTGACACACACAGGGTTGCCATGAGTCAGACGTAACTCAATGGCAACTGATTTTTACTGTTTTCTGTTGCAAGATAAAGACATTAAAAAGAAAACTCTCATTACTGTACGTCAGTTCATAAGTCAACATATTCAGCTAAAGCAGAGAAGAAAGGAGATAATGAAATTATACTTATTTGATAGATCTGATGCTTTATATTTATTCCATACCTGAAACCAAAACCAAACCCATTGTCATCAAGCCTATTCCAACTCATAGCGACCCAATAGGACAGAGTAGAACTGCCCCATGGAGTTTCCAAGGAGCTTCTGGTGAATTTGAACTGCTGGCGTTTTGGTCAGCAGCTGAGCTCTTAACGACTGCACTACCAGGGCTCCTTATTCTATACTGTAGCCCCTAAAAATAATCCTATGGAAGAGGCATTATTATGCCCCTTTTACAGATGATTAAACTGACCCTCAGAGAGGTTATATAACAGGCCCAAAATATATAACTAGAAAGTTTCAAGACTGGAAAAGTTCAATTCGGTCATGGCCTTTTGTTGGGTAAGACATGTCTAGAAGTCCATTCTATTCCCCACATCATTACCAGCTCTTTCTTGACACATTAGTTATTGTGAAAGTTTAGGTTAACAGGATTGTGGACTAAGTATATTTTCTAGGTATGAGTTAAGTGCTTTATGCATCGTATCTCATTTAATACTAATAATATTATAAGGCAACCATCATATTCAAAATAATCACATCCTGACTTTAGCATGTTGATAAAACAGGCCATTATCTTCAGAGATCAAATATCCTGAAATTTTAAAATAATCCTGTATGGAGGTGATAAATGAGGAAAGCATGTGGTCATCTGTATTCTTCCAAATGCTTTCCCACGAGCATTTCTGCAGCCTGAAGCTCAGGAATCCCTAAGGCTTTAGCCAGGTGCCTTGTATTTTATACCGGCAACAGAGGCATTGGTGGGGATCCGAACGGTGATCTGGGAACCAGAGGCTTAGAGTATTTCCACACCTCCTGCACGGTGGCTCCTCTGATGCAGGTTAGTGCTACGACTCCTAGACTGAGTGCTTACAACCGGGGATGGTATGCGCTAATGCTTTCACTGTGGCCCACTTAATTTCTGTAATTTTAAAAACTATATCACAATCATACTATTTGGAAAGCACAGAAATTAAAGCACCTGGATTGCACTTGATAACATCATAACTATTCCTTTTATATTCTTCCATATACATTTTTTACAATTTGAAAAATATTGTTTATACAATCAGCATGATATCTAAGAGTATTCCAGCTGTTATATTGTGTTCCATGGGAAATTTATTAGTTCTACAATAGTTCAGGATGCACATTGTGGAAAACCTTGCAAAATAAGCCCTTTGTGTTTACAGGGTCTCCTCCCAGCCCTTCTTTTTTAGTCATATTTTAGAACGATATCCACAAGGTATGGCAATGCTTCAAGGGACAAGACTAGCTCTCTGGCTCTCACTCCATATTGCCAAATTGACTAGTAAAGGATTTTTCACTTTTACCCTGAGATTAATCTTCATTGCATTCCTACTGGTAATGAATATCATAAAGAGACATTGAGTGTATAATGTTTGAATGCATAGAAATTATAAAAATTTCATTTAAACTATGTATTAATTTCCAGTGAGAAAAAACATCCTTTCATGATTATATTGCACTAATGTATCTTTATCAAATTGTAATTATGAAAATAATATTACAGGTATTTCCCAGTGTAAGACAGGGTTCCATTCTGAAGACTCTGTCATAAGTCAGCTCTGATATAAGTAGAATATCTAATTTTTTAAAAAATATTCATTATTTTTGTCTCCTATTAACAGTATCTTTATAAATCCAATCTTTATTTGTCTTTGGGATTGGCAAGAGAATGATAACATCAACAAATTACGTGCTACAACGTTATATGTAGTACTTATTACTAATAATAAGATGTACAAAGATAAAAAAAAGGATAGTCATAGGGCAGTTCGTTGTAACTCAAATATGTCTTAAGTCGGGGGCGATCTGTACTAAGCTTTTAGGAAAGTTGAGTCTTGGTTAACACTCTGACTCTAAGGTAAATGGATGCATGTATCTGACTCTATTAAATTCTCTATTCATGAATTTCTCTTTGGGAAAAAGTTTGTGTAGAGATAAAATTTATGTTTGATAACATACTAAATATAAATAATTTAATTAAACATTCTACATGCACTATCTTTTTTCATTTTTACAAAGTAAGACAGTTACCCATTTTAAATACACTAACCTGAGACACACAGTTTATAAGAGAGGTGCCTAACTTCACAGAACTCACAGTTGCTCCAGTGAGCTCCAGCAGATTTTCCAGACTGAGATGCACTAGGAAGAAAAGGCTAGCGATCTGCTTCTGAAAAGTCAGCCAAAGTGAACCCGATGGATGGCAATAGTCCAATCAACAACCGATTATGGGAATGGTGCAGGACTGGGCAGCATTTTGCCCGGGGTAGCCGTGTGTTAGGTGACTTAATGGCACCTAACAACAGCGATGTGTTTGAAGGTCCATTCTTCATTTATGCTGTTTGTTTTATTCAAAAAGTTTTTTTTTCTTTATTTATGTTGTCTGTTTTATTCAAAAAGTTTTGTCATTATTAAGATAATAATTGGAACAAAAAACTGGCTGGCAAGCCCAAAATAACTGTGGGGAGTTTGCTTTCATGACCAGGATTTTGGACCCATGCTTCCTACTTTTGAGACCAGGGAAAAATAAATTAATCTAACCCTCCAGTCCTTCATCTGCAAATCTGAAACAGTGACAGTTTACCTCATTTAATTGTTGTGACATTCCATGAGGCAATGCACATCCAGGGTTAACATAGGACTTGGGACATTGTTTGCTACAGTTATAAGAATCCTTGTTATGTCTGAGTTACTCCATCTATATCATGCAGATGTGAAGTAAGAGTCATTTTGGCTTGGAATTGTTTTGGATTGAATTGAAGAAATGAACATACTAGTGCCAGGCCAGAATATTGGACAGGTGGGTACGTAACACAGAGTGTACCTTTGAGAAAGGGGAAGCTTTGCTAATTCTGGGAACACCACATTGAGGTAGACAGAAAAATGTGACAATGGATCTAAAAGTACTCTGAGCTCTCTGCAATTACCCACTTTATACAACTAGAAAATAAATGGGAATACGTTTTTATCCTCTTTTAAAATGTACAGAAATATTATAGACAACTAGAAGTTTATCTGACCTACATACCCTCTTGTACTTTGGTAGTGTGGAATTACACAGAATTGAATTCACTTGGGAACAACTGCCTTTTTGATGTGAAATACAGATAATATTTTCTCTTTTTACCTGCTATTTTAAAAAATTTTGATTGAATTTTGAAACATTATTGAATTTGTGGCAAGTTTCATGGTATCTATTACAATTCTTATAACACATTGAATATTAAAGGCATGAGAACACATTGTAAAATTAATAATCAAGTAACCTAATAGCCTTGGAATAATGGTCATGAGTGTTTCCTCTATGTTCAAAATAAATTCATAGAAGGTAGACAGACAGAGGGCAGACAGAAAAATCTCAAGGAACACAGAAAACATGTCACTTATGCTGAAAAATGAAGACTGATATGTAATGATATTTTTGTTCTTTGGTATGAAATAGGTAACATTACATTACATGTGAGTTATGGGAAAATACTAATTTTACTTTCAAAATATTTTGGTAGGAAACATCTATGTATGGCCAATAACAATATAATAATGATAATAATCAATAACTTTTTAGAGCTGTCTTCTTGTGCATGCATTCTCCAATGTACTTATATACATTTTATTTTGTAGTTATCAAATAATCCTATAGTAGATACTATTATGTCATCTCATTTTGCACATAATGAAACTGAGGTTTAAGCATATTGCTCAAATTTATCCAACTACTAAACAGTGGCATAGGTATTCAAACTCCAGAAACCTGGCCATTAAATATGTACTTCTATGTTCAGACAACCTTCAGATGAATACAGCTACCAGTTTAAATGTTTATTATTAGATTAGTCAAGTAACTTTTCTGAACTTCGTAATATGAACTGTTTGTCCAGCGAATAGAATGCCTGATATGATAATATTTTCAAATACAGTTAATTTAAAATAATTTCATCTTAAATTTAAATCTACAGAAGACTTTCAAAATCATATTCATTGAATCTTGGCATCTGAGAAACATTGGAAAGCTGCCCTTAAGCTCAGGGCCTTAGCAGGTGGTTATCAAATCGCCAAAGCAGAGAATGAGCCAGATGGAAACAATTGAAAACAGTGCTCCAGTACACCTGTCTACTAAAGTCTGCGAATTTTCCCAGTCTAGAAACAAGTAGAGTGGCTCATAGGAAAGTAAGTGACCTTCCCCAAATATAACACGTATTTGTGAACAAAATATGGACAGGTCTTTAGAGTTCTGACTCCTAGTCTTCATGTTATTTAAGCAACTCGTAACTTGTATGTCTATACCCAGTGTGCCCTGACCCAGGGCAGGCTTAAGTGAATGAACTTTGCATGTCATGACCTCCAGTTCAGCGGCAGCCAGAGACACAGACCTGTCCATCCACCCAATGCAGTGAGAAACGCTAACAAAGAAAATAGATTAGAAAAGGAAAATGTTTCCTTAAAAATAGAAAGTCATATGAATTTAAAAAGTAATAGGAAAACACAGCTTACCTGAAACTAATAGGAAAGTGAATACATTATTTAAAAAAAAAAAAATCTACAGACACAGACTACTTTACACCTATGTTTTAGTGGCCTTTAAGAACACTGATTATCCCTCTTTTGTTTAAAAAAAAAAAATCAGAGACTACAAATTAAAAGATGAACTATAGCAATACATTTTGTGAGTTTAATATGTTTAATTTTCATGCATGCAAAGACAGTACAATGTAATATTAAATCAACAATGATCATAGATTCAAACAACTTATATACCAATAACAAGTTGTTTGATCCAAATAACATTGAAATTGTTTAAAATGGTAGCCTATTAATGAAATGCAGAACATTAATATTAAATTATTAACATAAGTATCCCAAATATATGTAATATAAAATGCAAAACTTCAGTCCAAAATAACAAAAATGTCAAATATATAAAATCAACTGGAGAAGATATTCACAATGCATATAAATAACAAGTTATAAAGATATATAAATTAAATATATAATTAAATATATAAATTACAAAATACATGGGAAATTCTTTAAATTATTAAGAAAAAGCCAAACAATCTAGAAACCATGAATTAGAGATATTCACAGTTTGCAGAAGAAATCCAAGAGGTCGATGAATAGATTAAAAGAGTTTCTGCCATGTAACTTAAGTGACATGCAATTTAAATTTATTTTCACACTTACATGATTGCTGTTAATTATCGCATCTAACAGTAAAATATGTGGAGGAATTATCACACAAATTGACAGTTGACTGGAGTGTAAAAGGTGGAGATGCAATTATCTTAAACCCAAAATATTCTAGTGAAATATTTGCTTGAGAAAATATTGCCACATGCACAAGGATATGGGTTATATTAACAAAAGATTGGAAAGAAGCTAAGTATTCTTAAATAAACATTATATATATATACATCTATATTTATATATATAAATTGCATATATATGATGTAACAAAATTTGGCAGTAGTTAAAAATATATTAAACTGAATATATACACATTTCACTCAAAATATATATATTTGAGGGAACAAAGCATAAAAGAATGATATGCTCACTATTATAGCATATTTATATCAATTTTGAAAAATGGAACATCTACATATTTTATTGATATGAAAGTCAATGTTGGTATATACTAAGAATCAAAAAATTTTAATATGTATTAAAGGTGTGAAGATCATAGACCATTCACAAAATTTGCAATGTTTTCCAAATAAATTACAGAAAAACTAAAAAAGTATTTACTACACCACAGATTATGAATGAAGTCCAAACATAATACTGTTGGTAATCCTGAATTCACAGCTCTCTCTGACAATTTGAATTTGTGAGCAAAAGACACCACCTACCTAAGTATAATAGGTGAATCCATTTACATGTGCATCCACTCCTACCACCAAAAATACTTAGACGTAAAAGAAACGGAAGTTATAGGTTCTAGTGCAAAGAGGAGCTATTCTGAAAGTGAATGAGTACCTGTATATTTTACCTGTGGTAGATGTTGGACCTCAGGTTCATTATATGAGAATATCATTTGGATAAGTCATAATCAATGGATTAGTTTTTGTCTTCTACTTTTAGAAGTATAAGATTATTGATGTCCAAATTTATGTGAAAATTGCATGCAATACAAATTATGTTCATTTATGAAATTATTAACTTTTTTGAATGGATAAAACCCAAACACCTGTGCTGTCAAGGCAATTCTGACCCTATAGGACAGAGTAGACCTGCCTCATTGAGTTTCCAAGGAGTGGTGGTGAGTTTGAACTGCCAACCTTTTGGCTAGCTGCCGAAAGCTTAACCACTGTGCCACCAGGGCTCCCTTAGAATGGATATATTATATATTAAATTAAAATCAGCAGCATTGTTTGAGAACATAATACATAAAAGTTTAAATGTTGAGGGGGTTCTAAACTTAATGAGATGTAGGCACCATGATCAGGAAAGCAAGTCATGATAACATAAATGATATGGTGATGGGTACAGTAGTATCTGTGGTGGCTGAAAGCCTAGTGTGTTTAGAGAACAGGCTGCATGTAAGTGTGGAATAGAGAATTTTTGCTTTTCTTTTTTCCTGATCAAACTTAGTTTTATCAGTTGTAATTTATTTGTCTTGATATTGAAGAAAATCATGTGAGAATCCATTAAGCAAATATCTAAAACACATGCAAAAGTAATAACTATAGGCATATCACCTCAATACCTACTAAAGTGCATAAATCTGAGTTTCCTTCAATATAGAAATACCCAAAGTGTAAAGAACTCGGATTGCATAAGTAATATTTCTTAACACCATGAGTAAATTTTGTGTGGCATACTGACAAATTATTAAAAAACAATAGAGGTGTAAGTTGTACTACTGTACATGTATGTTATCTAATTTTGTGTGAATAAAAAATAATGTATAGTAACAGCAGAGATGGATAGTACTATGCTATGGCAAAAATCTTGTTTGTAAGTGAAAGATTAAAGTAGAAATTAGCCCTCCAAGTCTGAGATTTCCCAAGTCATTTGATCAAGTTTTCATAAAGATATGTACAAGCTTCCTTTAAAAAAAAAAAAAAAAATTTTTTTTTTTTTTCCTTTTAAACAAATCTCATTTCTGCATCATTTTACATCTTTCAGGCACCAGTAGAGCCATGGTCAATGCAAACGGCACCACAGGAATAAACTTCATTCTTCTAGGGCCTTTAACCACACACAGATCCACCTATTCCTGTTTGCCATGGTGCTTATGATCTTCATCACCTCACTGATGGGCAACACCCTTATGATCATTCTCATTCATGTGGACCCTCAACTCCACATGCCCATGTACTTCCTGCTTAGCCAGCTTTCTTTCATGGAGATGATGCTGGTCTCCACCATCGTTCCCAAAATGGCAGCCAACTACCTGATGGACACTAGGTCTATCTCTCCCACTGGCTGTGGAGTCCAGATCTTCCTGCTTCTCACTCTGGGAGGGAGTGAATGCTTCCTCTTAACGGCCATGTCCTATGACCGCTATGTGGCCATATGTCACCCACTGTGCTACCCCATTCTCATGAGTCAGAAGCTCTGTTTACTCGTGACGTCAGGTTCCTGGCTCCTGGGAGGGATCGATGGGCTGATGCAGGCTGGTGCCACTTTGAGCTTCCCTTACTGTCACTCACGGGAAATCAATCACTTTTTCTGTGAAGCACCATCACTGGTACGCCTTGCCTGTGCTGACACCACGATTTTTGAGTTTTTCATGTATGTCTGCTGCATTCTGATGCTCTTGATCCCTTTGTCTCTCATTTTGGCCTCATACAGCCTTATCCTGGCTGCAGTGCTCTGCATGCGGTCAGCTGGAACTGGGAAAAAAGCCTTTAAGACCTGCTCCTCTCACCTGGTGGTTGTGGGACTCTTCTATGGCACCATCATGTTCATCTACATGAGGCCCAAATCTAACGATTCAGAGGACCATGATAAGGTGGTCTCAGTGTTTTATACCATCTTCACACCTGTCTTGAACCCCCTTATATACAGTGTGAGAAGTAAAGAAGTCAAGGGTGCCTTGAGGAGGTGGCTGGAGAGACATTTTATGTGATATCAATGCTGAGCATAATTTGCCAAAAGGGCAGCAACCAAACTGGATACAGGTTACATTTCTAAAATATTGTTTTGCTATTTTGTTCATCCCATTTAAATTCTTCTTTTTGTGTTATCAAGTTATTTTGCTCTTACTTTGCCAATCGGGCTCCATTGTTCCTATGTGATTGTTTTTATATATGGTAAACTAATTAAAAATTATATTTGTCCTCCTGTCATAACTTGCAGTGGTGTTTTTGCTCTGAAATTAGGGCTCTGGCAATAAGTATGAGTGACTGAGTTTCTAAATAGCATATGATACGTGCATAATTTGTATTTTTTGATAAATAATGGAAATCATTAATTTTGATGGGGATAATACCTTTTGAAAACTAAATGTGGATCCTAAATCACATAATGAAGATAAAATAAATTCAAATGAAATAAGGACCCAATGTGACCATCAAACATAAAATACGTAAGAAGACATCAAGAAATATTTGCAAAATGTTGCTGTGGGAAGATTTGTTAAAGAAACTTCCAGACAGAATATAAAAATGCTAATTGGCTTTTCATGACCTATGTTAAAACCTAAGAGTAGAGAGATGAGCTGAAGAAAAAAATATATTGTGTACAAAGGAGTCAGTACACAGTGGATTCAAAAATAAAACTTTCTTTCAGCAAAGAAGTCTCAGATTAAGAAAGGGCCTCAGGCCAAAGATCCAACACAAGTTGTGACTCTAAAATCATTTATTAAGGCTTCAGGACGATTTAAGACACTGTACCTTAAATAAACATCCAAAGAGACAAAAGACCTTCTATAAATCTTGAGAGTCTTGTAGATTCTCTTTAGTTAAAAATAAATAGGACTACTAAAATGTTTTAGGGCACTGTAGTGCAGCAGAGTCACAGGAAGCCCAAGGTTGGTAGTTGTGGGTTATGCCTAATGGAGTAAATTCCAGTAAGATTCACGGAAAACTCGCAATGTTTGCAAGCATGTTTTTCTGACAGAAATACCACTAGTTTGGTCTAAGGAGTAAGCTGATTGAGGTGACTACTCAGTTTTCTCATGGTAGAGCAAGGGTGACTCAGAAAGCAGAGGCAAAAATCACGTAGAATAATTCCCAGAGAATCACACTGAATCTTAATTAAGGAGCTGGCAACAATTTCTACCAGAATTTTAGAATTGCAAGTGACTGTATGCTACCCCATTCTCTATTTTAAGAAATGTCTTAAGAGTAATTGTGTTGGTGCAATTATATAATCCCCATGCTGTGACAAAGAGAGAAACCAAGACTTCTAGTGCACATCCCCAGCTGAGAGCCCGGCCAAATTCAAAGCCATTTTTTTCAGTCCTTGGTGGCACATCATGCAAGTGTATCTTTCAGCTCCCAGTTGAGCCACTTCCACTGAAGAAGCGTGGAGTAGAGATGAGCTGTCCCTGATGAAACCTGCTGAAATTGCAAATTCATTTGCAAAATAAATAATTGTTTTAAACTGCTGTGCTTTGTGGATACACACACACACACATACACACATATACACACACTGGAATAGTGCTCAGGTGAATATATGTGTTACCTAAAACCCATAATAAAGATATGAACTACATTTGAATAAAAGGGGTTATAATTCTCTTTCCCTACTTCATATAATCTGGAACCATTGTTCTGAAAATAATATTTTTATCTGTTTAGAATTATTTTATATTACAGAGAAGTCTTACCACTTCGGCTTTGATTAAAGTTTTAAGATGTTCTAGAAGTGAAAAATCAAAAACAATGTGGTTGAGGAAAACCACTTAGATTTTTCCGTGAGAGGGCCAGGGGTTGCCGTCTGGGATCAGTCAACTAAGAACATGTACCTTGGGTAAGTTAGCTTCTCTGATATACAGCTATTCTGTCTATAAAAACAGCATTCCTAAAATTAAAAATATATGTATTATCAAGATTAATTTAAGTTAGTAATGTGAATATAACATGACAGAGACTTCAGTGCCTGGAAACATGGCAGATGAGGTATCATAACCAACACACAGAGCTAGTTGAATAGATAGATAGACAGACTTGGAAACAGATTATAGGCATGTGGATCTAAGTTTTTCTTTCATGCATTAAAGAACTGCATATATATACCACAGACACACACATACACAAATAAAAACAGTAATTAGAAAAATAAGGCAGAAGGAAGTAGCTTCTTTACCAGAATATTAGTCAAAGGAAATAAAAAAAACAATGCTGTATCAACTTTCATGGCTCTGTGTTTCATGGACAACAGGAGATAAACTACAAGGCCCCTAAAGGTGAGGATTCAGAAGAACTCTGAATAAACCAGGGAATGTAAGGGACAACACAATTCTGACTGAGTTAGCTAGAAATTAACCTCCCAGCTCCTCAAGTAGGTCCAGGAAATCTGCAGAAAATTCTTTCTCAGTGAATGGCACCAAGTAGAGTGGCTGAGAACTCGGTCAAGAACTTGTAGGTCACTTAAAAAGCCCATAATTGTCTGCTGGAGAGAGAGGTCCCACGGAGCAGCATTGCGGCACTAGACATGGGAGTGAAGAAGTATTCTTGGACATCCAGCCCAATAGGTTTTCAGATGACTCCAGCCAGTATCTGATTGCAACTTCAAAATGGACATTCTAGCAGAGAACCAACCCACTCAACCCAGAATCCTGGGGAGATAATAACTTATTGTTTTAAACTGCCAAGTTTTGTGGTGTTTTGTTAGACAGCAATAGCTGTGAAGATATGAGTTAAAATATATAATACCTTTTATTGTTTGAGTAGATGAAGTTGTAATAAAATTAGTTTTTGATTAATTAAGTGTATGGTACATTGTCCTAGATTATCACTAAACAAAAAGAAGTAAAGTGCTAAATGACACAAAGAAATCGTGAAATGCAAAAAAATAATCAATCCAAAGAAGACAGGAATGAGATGAACGGGGGACACAGAGAAGATAAGTAACTAAAAATCACTACATTGAATAATATAAAGTTTTTTTTAATTTAAAATAAAAAAACTAATAAGCTGAAAAACATAAGTTTTTCAGCAAATGTAAATAGACTAAATATTCCGAGCAAAGAATCTAGACTGGAGAAAACCTTTTCGTATTTTAATTGTTGTTGTTAGGTTCCTTCATGTGGGTTCCTACTCAGAGCGACCCTATGTGCATCATAATGAAACACTGCCCCATTTTGCCCCAACCTAACTATCATTTCTATGTTTGAGCCCATTATTGCAGCCACTGTGTTAATCCCTCATTTTTGCTGACCCTCTACTTCACCAAGCATGATGTCCTTCTCCAGGGACTGGTTCCTCCTTATAATATGTCGAAATTACATGGGACGAAATCTCGCCATCCTCGCTTCTAAGGAGCATTCTTGCTGTACTTCTTCCAAGACAAATTTGACCATTCTTTTGACAGTCCATTTTATATTCAATATTTTCCACCAACACCGTGATTCTAAGGCATCGATTCTTCTTTGGTCTTCCTTACTCGTTGTCCATCTTTCACATGCAGAAGTGGCAAAAGGCAACTGAAAATACAATGGCTTGGGTCAGGTGCACCTTAGTCCTCAAAGCGACATTTTTGCTTTTTAACACTTTAAAGAGGGCTTTTGCAGCCAATTTGCCAAATGCAATACATCCTTTGATTTTTTGACCGCTGCTTCCACTGGAGTTAATTGTAGATCAAAGTAAAATTAAATCCTTGACAACGTCAGTATTTTCTCCATTTATCACGATGTTGGTTACTGGTCCAGTTTTGAGGATTTTTGTTTTCTTTATTTTGAGGTGTAATTCATACTGAAGGCTGACGTCTTTGATCTTCATCAGCAAGTGCTTCAAGTCCTCTTTACTTTCAACAGGCAAGGCTGTGTGTTCTGCATATTGCAGGTTGTTAATGAGTTTTTCTCTAATCCTGATGCTGCCTTCTTCATATAGTCCATCTCAGATCATTTGCTCAGCATACAAATTGAATAAGTATGGTGAAAGGATACAATCCTGATGCACATCTTTTCTGATTTCAAACTAAGCAGTGTCCCATTGTTGTGTTCCAGTTACTGCCTCTTGGTCTATGTAGAGAATCTGCATGAGCAAAATTAAGTGTCCTGGAATTCCCACTCTTTGCAATGTTATCCAAAATTTGTTATGATCTACTCAGTCAAATGCCTTTGAATAGTCAATAATTAACACAGAAAGATCTTTCTGTTCCACAGTCAGCCCCTGGCCTTGTTCTGACTGATGATATTGAGCTTTTCCTTTGTCTCTTTCCGTAGATGTAGTCGTTTTGACTTCTGTGTATTCCATCTGGCGAGGGCCATGTGCATAGTTGCCGTTTATGTTGGTGAAAAAAAGGTATTTGCAATGAACAAGTCATTAGTCTCGCAAAACTCTATCATTCAATCTCCGGCATCGTTTCTATCACCAAGGCCATATTTTCCGACTACCAATTGTTCTTCTTTGTTTCCAACTTTCACATTCTAATCACCAGTAATTACCAATGCATCCTGATTGCACGTTCAATCAATTTCAGACTACAGAAGCTGAAAAAATCTTCAATTTCTTCAACTTTGTTCTCAGTGGTTGCTGCGTAAATTTGAATGATAGTCATATTAACTGGTCTTCCTTATAGACCTATGGATATTATCCTATCACTGACAGCACTGTACTTCAGGATAGACCTCGAATTGTTCTTTTTGACGATAAATGTAACACCATTCCTCTTCAAGTTGTCATTTCTGGCGTAGTAGGCTATGTGTTGTCCAATTCAAAATGCCCAATACCAGTCCATTTCAGCTCACTAATGCCTAGGATATCGATGCTTATGTGTTCCATTTCGTTTTTGAAGATTTCCAATTTTCCTAGATTCATACTTCGTATATTTCAGGTTCCAAGCATTAGTGGTATTTTCAATTGCCTCATATGCATGTGAAAGATGGACAATGAATAAGGAAGACTGAAGAAGAATAGATGCTTTTGAATTGTGGTGTTGGCAAAGAATATTTAATATACCAAAAGAACAAACAAATCTGTCTTGGAAGTAGTACAGCCAGAATGCTCCTTAGAAGCCAGGATGGTGATACTGCATCTAACATACTTTGGCCATGTTGTCAGAAGAGATCAGTCCCTGGAGAAGGACATCATGCCTGGTAAAGTACAGGGTCAGCTTTTAAAAGAGGAAGACCCTCAATGAGATGGATTGACACAGTGTCTGCAACTATGGGCTCAAGCATAACAACGATTGTAAGTATGGCACGGGGCCGGACAGTGCTTCTTTCTGTGGTACATAGGATCGCTATGAGTCGGAAGCAACTCCACTGCACCTAATAACAACAACAATAAACATCTTTCTGGTATTCTCAGCTTTTAGCCAAGATCCACCGGACATCAGCAATTATATCCCTCCTTCCGTGTCATTTTCTTAATTTTTTTTCTTTCAAATCAGGATTTTTTTATTTTAATATTTATTTAACCACAACTTATTTTTAAAAAAGAAAAGAAAAGAAAGGGAACATATATCTGTGTACCCAAAGCCTAGCACACAGAGCACATGTTTCTTGTAGATCAGAGTCATTATACATGGTTGTCTGCCCGATGGATCAGAATCAAGTCATACAGAAATACAGCTGTATATGGCTTCAGTATGTCATATCTTCTTTGACAAGACAAGTGATGGGACTTACCATTGTGCCAGTTGGGTAGTGCTCACATAGTTCATCTGAAGAGTTAGTGTTTCTTACTCTTTGGTCTGCCATCCCAATGATCCAGATCTTTCTTCATTATAATACTCTGATTTCATTATCCTTTGAAATCCTTCCACTGGCTATATACTTACATATTCACATTTATCTCTCTAGGTTTATAGTCTCAGTCTTCCTCAATACATTTAATCAATTAATATATAAAAACAGAACCACCGTGGCCAGAAGTAGAACTGAAGTTAATGTAACAGTGGTTAAGAATTTCAACCTAGGTTTACATTCCTACCCATTACTATCCACAGGACTCTGGATGTGATAATAGCACCTACTTCATGGGGTTAATACGGGCATGGAATGAGCAATGTATGAAAAGTACTTGGTACTGTTCCTGACAGTGCACAATAAATGTTGTAATTATAATTAACAATGCACATGTTATAATTGTTATTATGTGATAGCAATGATGGAAATAACAGTAATTCCCAAATGTTATCAGGTAGATATTTTGATTTTTCTCTTTTTTTTTTTTAATTATGCTTTAGATGAAGGTTTACAGAGCAAATTAATATCTCATTAGGCAATAAATACACATACTGTTTTGTGACATTGGTTGCCAACCCTACACCATGTCAACATTCTACCCTTGTCAACCTTGGGTTCCCCATTATCAGCTTTCCTGTTCCCTCCAGCCTTCTCATCCTTGCCCCTGGGTTGGTGTGCCCATTTAGTCTTGATTTGTTTTACGGGTCTGTCTAAATTTTGGCTGAAGGGTGAACCTTCGGAGTGACTTCAGTACTGATTTAAAAGGACACTTAGGGGCCATACTCTCGAGGTTTCTCCAGTCTCTGTCAGACAAGTAAGTATGGTCTTTTTTTGTAAGTTATAGTTTTGTTCTGCATTTTTCTCCAGTTCTGTCCTGGACCCTCTATTGTGATCCTTGTCAGAGCAGTCGGTGGTGGTAGCTGGGCACCATCTAGTTATGCTGGACTCAGTCTGGTGGAGGCTGTGGTAGTTGCGGCCCATTAGTTTCCACATCCTTTTCTGAATCGGCTTGAATTTCTGGCAGTTTCCTGTTGATGTACTGCCGCAGCCATTTTTTAATTATCTTCAGCAAAATTTTACTTGAGTGAAATTTTAAGGAGGCATATTTAAATATAAAGACAAAGAATATATGAAATTTAAAAGGTCAAAAAGATACGTAAGACAAATATTAATTAAAAGGAAATATGGTTTAGCTATAAAATATTAAACAAAGCAGATTTTAAGAAAAAAAACTCTAGATATGAAGATGCTCACACACACCATATAAGACAGGCTCTATTTTTTTTTGGATTATTAGCTTGGAGTCCTGGTGGTGCAGTGGTTAAAAGCTGACACTTATCAAAAGGTTGGCAGTTCAAATCCACCAGCTGCTCCTTGAAAACCCTACAAGGCAGTTCTGCTTCGCCCTATAGGGTTGCTATGAGTTGTAATTGACTCAACATGATTGGTTTTTATTTTTTCATATTAGCCAGCATATTTTGTAATGCTCCTTGGTTTTCAGATACTTTCACTGACTTTATTTGACTCTATACCAAGGAATACTACATTTCCCAAGATCCTTTGCCAGCATATTTCTTGTAGGAAATCACAGTGTAAGATTGTCAGAAGATTAGAAAGGCTATAGGACAGAAGTCAGCAAATTTCTCCTTCTCTCTTTCCCCACTTCAACTATAGTTCCTGGAAGTAACCGTGGCTCGCCATGATTTCACTTTGAATAAATAGCCACTCTCTTCATGGTTTCAAATATTGTCTGCTGGTCCTCACCTTGGTTCTGGGTTCTGCATGAGGGCCCCACCCATGGGGTCCTGGAAGCCATCTTGTCCTGCTGTTTGACGGTTTCCTGGGTGTTGGGAGCAACATACTGATGGGAGTCTCTAGGTTGATTCAGCTTCCCTTGTTTGGTTCCTTGATTCCTTCATCTCCTATTGAAGTACTTATCTGAATTCTGTTCTCTCTTTTGAAATAGCTAGTGATCTCTCTCCTGATAACTGATTTTTAGATGAGGAAATTAGGCTTAGAAAAAAGTTTTTGAAAGAGACAACCTACTGGAGACATTTTCTTCTCATGATGATGGAAGAAACAATAGAGAAATACGAAAATATAATATCGCTGAAACTCTAGGCTTGGAAGTGGTATACAGACACTTTCAGCCACATGCTATTGAGCAAAGTTTATCAAATCACTAGGTTAACGCGTGATGGAGTGAAGAAGTGTGCTCCTCATGTGATCAGCAGAAGGCAGTAAATACTTGTCAAGTGATAGTCTCTTTATCACAGACTCCAAACACCATGGGCAGAAAGTTAGTTGAAAAAACTCTTTAGCAACCATAAGAGTATATTCCACAATTATCATGGCAGATAGGAAACCCTGGTGGCGTAGTGGTTAAGTGCTATGGCTGTTAACCAAAAGGTTGGCAGTCCGAGTCCACCAGGCGCTCCTTGGAAACTCTATGGGGCAGTTGTACTCTGTCCTATAGGGTCGCTATGAGGCAGAATCGACTCAACAGCAGTGGGTTTTTTGGGGTTTTGCATCATGGCAGATAAGGCAATATGAATCTTTTAAAAAGCATATCTCAGAGAGAAGATCCAGGGGCTATGCTATCAAAAAAATGAATGTGAAAACTACTCCAAGGAGGCAGAAAAGTGGCCTTATCAGTGACTATTCCTCATCAGAAATATAGTGGGCCTTTAAATGTCTGCCTAATGGAATTTCAGAATTTCTGGGGACCCACGATTCCTGTGGATATCTCATTCTTTCTTTCCTAATACCAGTGTTTATTTCCGTTATCCTGTCCCTGTCCAACCAAGACATGCTGGATATTTGGATAACTGGGAAATTTAGATAATTCACAGGTCATCAGATAAAAGATGGACCTTATTGGTGACTGCTTATCACCAAGAGATCCTGGGCTTTGAGCTTATTCCATGACTGAACGGGACATTTGGTTGTCTCCTTTGGAGAGGAGTTGGGACCCAGAAGGGTGAACTACTTGATTAGGAATGTTGGTTAATCATCTGATCTTCATCCTTCCTGGCTCAAGTTTAGATTGCACTTCCCTTTTCTCTGAAGTTAGGTGTGGACTGTGAAACATTAGTGCAAGTGACATGCGTAACCCATGGCAAGAATTTAGAGCCAGCGAGTGAAATTCCATGTTCTTTCCATCTTCCAGAAATTGCTGTTGCTTCACAATGAGGGAAGCACCATCAGCCTGTGTCCCTGAGGGAGGACAAATCCCAAGATAATGTGCAGCGTGATCCAGAAATCCACTATTGTGGTTTTATGATAGAGATTTTTTTTTAATCACTGGTGTTATACTACAGCATAAACTAGAATATTATAACTAATTGCCCACATTCTAGACAAAAATTCATGTTTGGGATTCCACTCATCTAAAATTAACAAAATCTTGTCATTCCAGTGAGAAATTTGGGAATGTAGCTAAGTACACAGAGGGTAAAATTTCAGTGTTGAAGGGGAATTAGATTTGTGTATAAGTGGTAAAGACCAATGTTAAAATAATTTGGTAGTTTTTAAAATTTTTTTCTAACAAAATAAGACATAGACTCTGAAGTAACCCAATCTTCAAAAATACTGATATAGGATAGATGGAAATTACATAGGGGAATACAAAATAAATTCTTTTGTTCTTCTCATATTTTATAGAACAATCTCAGAAATCATACTTTTCATTAAGATTTCTGCCATTTTATTTTCATATCAAAAATATTTGAAAGGTAAAAATAAATATATCCTTCCAGCTTTCAAAAATAATCACTGAGTGTATCACAATAAACTGTTCTCTTAATTTGTTTTATTTCTGGGAGTATGCAATAAAATTGCCAAGGAAAACAATAAGGCATCAGCCAATATACTGGATTATGCAATGCTGAGTATATTCCTCAGCCTCCCTCAGAGGATGCTCATGACCCCTTCCCTCACGAAAGTTGTTCTCACTTGTAAATTACTTTCACAGAAAAACAAACAAATATTTCTAATGCTAAGAAAACGTGGCTGTAGGCATCAGATGATAGTGGGTAAAAAAAAAAAAGTGGGTAGAGCATCAAAAATCAGAAAAAAAGTATTTCCTTTTTATTAGGTGAAATAAATTTCTAAATGTTCACCATTACTACTCATTTTTCTTTTGGTATCTGGAGACCATAAACATCACTATTCATGGCACCATGACCTGCACGGTGACTAATAAATGATAAGTGTTTGATAACCTAATTGTTGTCCTAAATAATTTGTAAATTGATGGCTATATTTTCTTTTTTTATGTAGCATAAAGTAAGTTCCCTAAAACCCGTTGCCATCGAGTGGGTTCTGACTCCGACCAAACCTATACGACAGAGTAGAACTGTGCCATAGGGTTTCCAAGGAGTACCTGGTGGATTTGAACTGCTAACCTTTTGGTTTGCAGCTGTAGCTCTTAACCGCTATGTTACCAGGGTTTCCAAAGTGAATCCACGGTCTTATATCAAAACTTGCTACTACATTCTGTAAATTGTATTTACAGGCTTGGAGTGGATAAGAAAAGAAATTATAAACAAGAAATTTAAACATGGACTCATTGAGAAAAAATGTATATATATATATATATATATATATATATGGTCCAATCAAATGAATTATTTGCAAGGGAAAAAGAATTAATATTTTGTTATAAAAGCTATGATTGGCAATAAATTTACTTTAAGTGAAATCATAATAGGAAGATATAAAATTGTTCTAAATTGAAATTTTTAAGCTTATTTTAAAAATCATAAACAGAGTGAGGGTAATGGGGAAGTTATGGTATATGGAAGCTTTTCAGAAGTAAATATTTAGCAAATGTGTATGGATAACAATTCTTTTTTTTAATATTAAGTATTCTTTTTATTGTGCTTTAAGTGAAAGTTTACAGTTCTAGTAAGTTTCTCATACAAAAACTTATACAGACATGATTAAGGTGATCCTAGTTGCTCTCCCTACAATGTGACAGCACTCTCCTTCTTTCTCCCCTGTGTATTTCCTGTGTCCATTCATCCAGTTCCTGTCCCCCTCTGCCTTCTCATCTCGCCTCCAGACAGGCTCTACCCACACGGTCACAATGTGTCTACTTGAGCTAAGAAGCACAATCCTCACCAGTTTCATCTTATGTCTTATAGTCCAGTCTAATCTTTGTCTGCAGAAGTGGCTTCAGAATGGTTTTAGTTTTGGGCTAACAGAGAGTCCAAGGGCCATGACCTCTGGAGCCCTTCCAGTGTTCAGTCAGACCATTTAGCCTGGTCTCTTTTACTAGAATTTGAGGTCTGCATTCCACTTTTCTCCTGCTCCATCAGAGATTCTCTGTCGTGTTCCCTTTCAGTGCAGTCATTGGTGGTAACCGGGCACCATCTAGTTCTTCAGTCTCAGGCTGTTAGAGTCTCTGGTTTAAGTGGCACTTTCTGTCTCTTGGGCTCATATTTCCTTGAGTCCTTGGTGTTCTTCATTCTCTTTTGCTCCAGGCGGATTGAGATCAATTGATGCATCTTACATGGCCGCTTGCTAACTTTCAAGACCCCAGACACCACTCATCAAAGTGGGATGTGGAATACTTTCTTAATACGATTTGTTACGTCAGTTGACCTAGATGTCCCCTGAACCATGGTCCCCAGACCCCCCCCCCTTGCTACTGTGTCCCTCGAAGTGTTTCGTTGTATTCAGGAAACTGCTTAGCTTTTGGATTAGTCCAGTTGTGCTGACTTCCCCTGTATTGTGTGTTGTCCTTCCCTTCACCTAAAATAATTCTTGTCTACTCTGTAATTAGTGAATATCCCTCTTCCTCCTTCCCCATTCTCGTAATCATCAAAGAATGTTTTCTTCTGTGTTTAAACCTTTTCCTGAGTTCTTATAATAGTGGTCTCAAGCAATATTTGTCCTGCGACTGACTAATTTCAATCAGCATAATGCCTTCCAGATTCCTACATGTTATGAGATGTTTCATGGATTCATTGTTTTTCTCTATTGTTCCATCCTATTCCATTGTGTGAATATACCATAATTTGTTTATCCATTTATCCATTGGTGGGCACCTTGATTGTTTCCATCTCTTTGCTATTGTAACAGTGCTGCAGTGAACATGGGTGTGCATATATCTATTCTTGTAGGGCTCTTATTTCTCTACACTATATTCCAAGGAGTGGGATTGCTGGATCGTATGGTACTCCTATCTTTTTAAGGAAACGCCAAATCGATTTCCTAAGTGGTTGTACCATTTTACATGCCCACCAGCCGTGTATAAGTGTTCCAGTCTCTCCACAACCTCTCCAACATTTGTTATTTTGTGTTTTTTAGATTAGAGCCAGCTTCGTTGTGGTAAGATGGTATCTGATTGTAGTTTTGATTTGCATTTCTCTAAAGGCTATTGATCATGAGCGTTTCCTAACGTAGCTGTTAGCCGCCTGAACGTCTTATTTGGTGAAGTTTCTGTTCATACTCTTTGCCCATTTTTTAATTGGTTTATTTGTCTTTTTGTTGTTGAAGTTTGGCAGTAGCAGTATCTTGTAGATCTTAAAGATTTAGACACTGATCGGATTTGTTGTAGCCAAATTTTTTTTCCCAGTCTATAGGTAGTCTTTTTACTCTTTTGGTGAGGCCTTTGGATGAGGATAAGTGTTTCATTTTTAGAAGCCCCCAGTTATCGACTTTACCTTCCAGTGTTTGTGCATTGTTGGCAATGTTTTGTATACTGTTTATGCTATGTTTGAGGGCTACTAGAGTTCTTCCTATTTTTTCTTCCATGATCTTTATCATTTTAGATTTTATATTTAGGTCTTTGATCCATTTTGAGTTAGTTTTTCTGCATGGTGTGAGAGGTATGGGTCTTGTTTCATTTTTTCGCAGATGGGTATCCAGTTATTCCAGCACCATTTGTTAAAGAGACTGTCTTTTCTCCATTTAATGGACTTTGGGCCTTTGTTAAATACAAGCTGCTCATACGTGGATGAATTTATGTCTGAATTCTCAATTCTGTTCCATTGGTCTATGTACCTGCTGTTGTGCCAGTACCAGGCTGTTTTGACTACCCTGGTGTTGTAATATGCACTAAAATCAGGTAGTGTGAGGCCTCCCACTTTGTTCTAATTTTTCAGTACTGTTTTACTTATTTAGGGCCTCTTCCCTTTCCATATGAACTTGGTGATTTGTTTCTCCATCTCATTAAAAAATGCCATTGGAGTTTGGATCAGGCTTGCATTTATCTATAGATTGCTTGGAGGAGAATAAACATTTTCACAATCTTGAGTCTTCCCATTGAAGAACAAGGTATGTTTTTTCACTTACGTAGGTCTCTTTTGGTTTCTTGCAGTAGTGTCTCATAGTTTTCTTTGTATAGGTCTTTTATGTCTCTGGTTAGATATGTTCCTAAGTATTTAATCTTCTTGGGGCTATTGTAAATGGTATTCATTTCATGATTTCCTCTTCGACTTTCTCTTTGCTCATATAGAGGAATCCAACTGGTTTTTGCATGTTTATCTTGTATCCTGATACTTTGCTGAAATCTTCTATTAGTTCCAGTAGCTTTCTTGTGGATTCTTTAGGGTTTCCCGTGTATAAAATCGCATCATCTGCAAATAGAGATAGTTTATTTCTTCCTTACCAATTTGGATGCTTTTTTTTTTTTTCCCTAGACTAATTGCTCTGGCTAGGACCTCCAGAACAATGTTGAATAAAAGTGATGATAAAGGGCATCCTTGTCTGGTTCCCGTTCTCAAGGGGAATGATTTCAGACTCACTCCATTTAGGGTGCTGTTGGCTGTTGGCTTTACATAAATGTCCTTTATTATGTGGAGGAATTTTCCTTCTACTCCTATTTTGCTGAGAGTCTTTATCATGAATGGATGTTGGACTTTGTCAAATGCCTTTTCTGCATCAACCCATAAGACCATGTGGTTCTTGTCTTTTATTTATATGATGGATTACATTGATTGTTTTTCAAATGTTAAACCATCCCAGCATACCTAGTATGAATCCTACTTGGTCATGGTGAATTACTTTTTCAATATGTTGTTGGCTAGAATTTTGCTGAGGGTTTTTGTGTCTAAGTTCATGGGGAATATTGGTCTGTAATTTTCTTTTTTTGTGGTGTCTTCACCTGGATTTGTTATGACGGTTATGCTGGCTTCATAGAATGAGATTGGGAGTATTCCATCCTTTTGTATGTTCTGAAATACCTTTAGTAGTAGTGGTGTTAACACTTCTCTGAAAGTTTGGTAGAATTCTCCAGTGAAGTCATCAGGGCCAGGGCTTTAATTTATTGGGAATTTTTAACTATCTTTTCAATTTCTTCTTTTGTTATAGGTTTATTTAGCTGTTCTACATCTGTTTGTGTTAGATTAGGTAGGTAGTGTGTTTCTAGAAATTTATCCAATTCTTCTAGTTTTCAAATTTGTTGGAGTACAATTTTTCATAATATTCTGTTATGATTCTTTTAATTTCAGTTGGGTCTGTTGTAATATTCCCGATCTCATTTCTTATTTGGGTTATTTGCTTTCTCTCCTATTTTTCTTTTGTCCATTTGGCCAATGGTTTATCGATTTTGTTGATCTTTTCATAGAACCAGCTGTTGGTCTTGTTAACTCTTTCAATTGTTTTTCTTTTCTCTATTTCATTTAATTCTGCTCTAATTTTTATTATTTTGTTTCTACTGGTACCCTAGGACTTCTTTTGCTGCTTTCTTTCTATTTCTTTGAGTTGTAAGGATAATTCTTTGATTTTGGCCTTTTCTTCTTTTGGATGTGTGCATTTATTGCTATAAATTGACCTCTGAGCACTGTTTTGCTGTGTCCCACAGGTCCTGGTAGGAAGTGTTTTCATTCTCATTTGATTCTACGAATTTCTTTATTCCATTCTTAATTTCTTCTATAACCCAGTAGTATTTCAGCAAGGTGTTGTTCAGTTTCTGTGCATTTGTTTTTTTTTTCACTTGCTTTATGTTATTGGCTTCTACTTTTACGGCTTTATGGTCAGAAAAGATGCTTTGAAATATTTTGATGTTTTGGATTCTGTTAAGACTTGCTTATGACCTAATATGTGGTCTATTCTGGAGAACGTTCCATGTGGGTTGGAAAAGAAAATATGCTTGTCTGCCGTTGGGTGGGGTGTTCTGTATGTGCCTATGAGATCAGGTTGGTTGATTGCGGCATTTAGACTTTCACTGTCTTTATTTAGCTTCTTTCTGGATGTTCTGTCCTTCACCAAAAGTAGTGTGTTGGAGCCTCCTACTGTTATTGTAGAGCTGCCCATCTCTGTTTTCAGTGCTTTTAGAGTTCATTTTATGTATTTTGGAGCCCTGTCATTGGCTGCACAAAAGGGTCCTTCCTTATCCTTTGTGGTAGATTTTACTTTAAAGTCTATTTTGTTAGAAATTAATATTGCCACTCTTCTTTTTTTGGTTGTTGTTTGTTTGGTATCTCTTTTCCATCCTTTGAGTTTTAGTTTGTTTGTATCTTTATGTCTAAGTTATGTCTCTTTTAGGCAACATATAGGCAGATCTCGTTTTTTTAATCCACTCTGCCACTCTCTGTCTCTTTATTGGTGCATTTAGTACATTTACATTCAGCGTAATTATGTCTAGGTATGAGTTTAGTCCTGTCATTTTGATGCCTTTTTTTTTGGTTGTTGACAGTTTCTTTTTTCCACTGAATTTTCTGTGCTGAGTAATTTTTCTTTATTAAGTAATTTTATCTTTTCCTTTTTTCCAGTGTTGTTGCTTTTGTTTTTGCTGTCTTCATGTTTTTCTTTTTTATTATTATTTTGATGTGCAGGATTGTTATTTTCCTTTGTGATTACCTTGATAAATTTACCCCTATTTTCATACTCCATATGAAAGATCTATGACTATATCTTTTAGTCCTTCTTTTTTGAGTTAATGTTGTCATCTTTTACTTCATGATGTCTGTTTCCCTGTTCTGAGCGTTTTAGCTTTGATTTAGTTTTGTGATTTCTCTGTCTTGAATGATATCTGGTTTCCCTGTCCTCTGTTCTTGTCTTGGATTGTTATCTGATGTTATTGAGTTTCTAACTGGCGGATTTCCTTTAGAATTTCTTGTAATTTTGGTTTGGTTTTGGCAATGTCCCTCAACTTCTGTTTATCTGGAAATGCCATAATTCACCTTCATATCTGAGACAGTTTTGCTGGATATATAATTCTCGGCTGGCAATTATTTTCCCTTTAAGTCTTTATATATGTCCTCCCATTGCCTTCTTGCCTGCATGGTTTCTGCTGAGTAGTCCGAGATTAGTCTTACTGACTGTCCTTCACAGGTGACTTTTTGTTTATCCCTAGCTGCTCTTAAAATTCTCTTTATCTTTGGTTTTGGCAAGATTGACTATAATATGTCTTGATATCTTTCTCTTGAGATCTACGTTCTGTGGGGTTAGATGAGCATCTTGGAAAGATATCTCGTCTTTCATGATATCTGGGAAGTTTTCTGCCAACAAATTTTCCACAATTTTCTCTGTATTTTCTGTTTTTCCTCCCTGTTCTGGTACTCGGATTACTTGTAGGCTATTTCTCTTGATAGAGTCCCACATGATTCTTAGGGTTTCTTCATTTCTTAAAATTCTTTTATCTGATTTTTCTTTGAATATATTGGTGCCAAGTATTTTATTTTCAGTCTCACTAATTCTGACTTCACTTTCCTGAATTCTGCTCCTTTGACTTTCTACTGAGTTGTCTAATTCTGAAATTTTATTGTTGATCTTCTGAGTTTCTGACTGCTGTCTCTCTAAGGATTCTTGAAGCCTATTAAATTTTTCGTTATTCTCTTGAATAACCTTCTTAATTCCCTCAACTGCTTTATCTGTGTGTTCCTTGGCTTGTTCTGCATTTTGCCTGAGCTCTTTTTTTTCTTTCCTGATATCTTGAAGAGTTCTGTATATTATTATTTTGTATTCTATCTCTGGTAATTCTAGGAATATATCTTCATCTGGAAGATTCCTCAATTCTTTGCTTTGGAAGCTTGCTGACATGATCATCGTCTGCTTCTTTATGTGATTTGATATTGACTGTTGTCTCTGTATGTTTGCATACTGTGTCCTAGCTTCTTGCTTTGTTTTGTTTTGAAATACTTAATAGGCTGCTCAAATTAGTTGGTTTGATTAATGGAGCCTTTGAAGCTCTAACGTCCTGTCACCAGATGGCTAGAGCTGTTATCAGATATATGAGCCTAGAAGTCCATTCAGTTTTCTTGTAAGGATTCAGCTCAGATTTCCAGGTAGTTAGTCACCAAGTGTGTGGTGTAGGCTCTCACCTACTGTCTTTGAGGAGCAGTGGTGATTGGTGTATGCACAGGTCTCTTGTTGCATCAGGTGGTCACACTCTGAGCAAGGTAGGGGGTTGACAACCTTTCCCTGAGTGTTTGTGAGGAAGACATGTCCCTGTTCTCTAGAGTGCACAAGTGGGTGGGCTCTGCAGCCATACCATTGACACCCGATACTTTTAACTGTAAGGACTGGGAGACACCACTTATCCTTGTACCCCTGACATGGGTGGCTAGGTGGTGCAGGTGGAGCCACCAGTCCTCAGGCCCCTGATTTGGGTAGGTGAGGACCCTGCTTATTAGAGCAGTGTCAAGCATCAAGAACCCACCTTGCCACTGCACAGCTGAAACCATTAAAGTCAGACCTTAGGCCACACACCCTTGCACTGTAACAAGAACCCAGCTCCTGATATGGGCCACACAGTTCTGTGCAGGGGTGAAAGCCATTCAAAGTCTATGGTCCACTTGTGCCTGGAGAGGAGCTGCTTCTGCCCTGAGTTTCCAGCTTAGAGGAGCCATCAGATTATTTTTTCCCTGTTTGTTAATTTGCTCCTTCTCCAATGGCTCTGGTTGCATGCCAGGACCTATCTCAGGCCCAGGGAAATCGAATGTCACTGAAGCCAGCTTGGGGGCCTGGGACAGAGGGTGAGGGATCAGATAAATGGGAGAGAGTTCTTTTGAAAGGGGAGGTATATGATCTGTGCAGTGAATTAAATGCTAGCACTTATGCCGAGAGCGCTGTTCTTCTCTGATTCTGGAGGCATGAGTAGACTCTGTGCCACTGGCTCTCTGTGGCTAGGGAAACCGTGTACAGAAAGCTACTGCCAGCCCTTCTGCAGTCACACCAGCAGATCAGGGATGAGGGGCGCTGGTTCCCACTGAGTTGGGTCCGGCAACTTCTTGCTGCTTCTGAACCGTATCTCCCTCCCTCTGTTGCTAAGTCCAATTTCTTAACTTTGCCTTTGATGTCCAGGGCTCCTAGCTTGTCATATATATAATCAATTTACTTGTTTTTTCAGGTCTTTGTTGTAAGAGGGACTATCAGAAGCATCTGACTACTCCACTATCTTGGCCCTGCCTGCATCTGATGCATTCTTGTCTAGCTATATTTGATAGATACTTTTCTAGGTTAGAACATAAGTTTTCCTCATGCTTTCAAAGTAGACATTATGTTCTCATGCCTGACTGATGGAAATTCACAGTCATGGGAATTCTTTCCTTTTTTTTTTTGATTCAAAAAATCCTCTTATAAAATGTAATGAAGAAAAGTATGTAAAATTGTTTATTTGCATTTTATGAATTCCTAACTTGGATTATTTCTAGCATAAATATAAATATTGAAAACAACTGCAAATATATCATCACAAAGTTTCACAATCCATATTTGCAACAATGGTTGAGGGCACCTGCTTTCCCTTGGACCATTTCTATTACTATTTTTAAGTCTTCCAATAGCTGATAAACCATTTGGAAAAATGATGAATTCCAGCTGCCATTTTAATTTAAATTTATTTTTTAGTGAAATTAGATAAATTTCCATGAATATATTTGTGCCTTCTTATCTTCTACTGGACTCTCCTGACATATATTTTGCTCATTTTTATACTTTTATGTTGATTTGAGGAGTGCTGGTGGCATAGTGGTTAAGAGCTATGACTGCCAGTCAAAAGGTCGGCAGTTTGAATCCACCAAGTGCTCCTTGGAAACCCTATGGGGCAGTTCCACTCTGTCAAAATTGACTCAATGACTTGGTTTATATGTATCATAAAGACAGGAAAGAAAGAAGAGACCAAAATGGATGTCAAAAGAGACTTCGAAACTTTCTCTAAAATATCCGGTAGCTAAAGGGAATAGAAAAAATTAAGAAGTAGAAGAGCTGAACAGAAGATTCAAAGGGCAGCTTGAAAGACAAAATAAAATATTATAATGAACTGTGCAAAGATCTGGAGCTAGAAAATCAAAAGGAAGAAAACTCTCAGTATTTCTCAAGTCAAAAGAACTGAAGAAAAATTCAAGCTGCAAGTTGCAATATTGAAGGATTCTATGGGCAAAATACTGAACAGCTCAGGAAACATCGAGAGAAAGATGGAAGGAATACGCAGAGTCATTATACCAAAACTAATTGGCCAATGTTCAACATTTCAGGATGTAGCATATGATCAAGATCCAATGGTACTGCAGGAAGAAGTCCATGCTATGCTGAAAGGAATGGCAAAAAACAAGGGTCCAGGAACTGATAGAATACCAATTGAGATGTTTCAACAAACAAATGCAGCACTGGAAGTGCTCACTTGTCTATGCCAAGAAATTTGGAAGAGAGCTACCTGGCCAACCAACTGGAAGAGAGCCAATATATATGCCTATTCCCAAGAAAGGAGGTCCAATCAAATGCAGAAATTCTTGAACAATATCATTAATATCACATACAAGCAAAATTTTGCTAAAGATCATTCAAAAGTGGCTGTAGCAGTGTATTGACAGGGAACTGCCAGAAGTTCAAGATGAATTCAGGAGAGGATATGGAATGAGGGATATCATTGCTGATGTCAGATGGATCCTGGCTGAAAGCAGAGAATACCAGAAAGATGTTTACCTGTGTTTTATTGACTATGCAAAGACATTCGACTGCGTGGATCATAACCAATTACGTATAACATAGCAAAGAATGGGAATTTAGAGCACTTAATTTTGCTCATGAGAAACTTGGACATAGATCAAGAGGCAATCGTTCCAACAGAACAAGGGGATACTTCATGGTTTAAAGTTAAGAAAGATGTGCATCAGGTTTGTATCTTTTCACCATACTTATTCAATCTGTACGCTGACCAAGTAACCTGAGAAGCCAGACTGTATAGAAGAACTTGACATCAGGATTAGAGGAAGACTCATTAACAACCTGTGATATGCAGATGACAAGACGATGCTTACTGAAAGTGAAGAGGACTTGAAGTACTTAGTGATAAAGATCTAAAACCACAGCCTTCATTATAGATTACACCTCAACATAAAGAGAACAGAAATCCTCACAACCAGACCACTAAGAAATGTCATGATAAAAGAAGAAAATATTGAACTTGTCAAGGATTTCATTTTACTTGGAGTGACAATCAAAGCAGCATTCAAGAAATCAAATGACGTGTTACTTTAGGCAAATCTGCTGCAGAAGACTTCCTTAAAGTGTTAAAAAGCAAAGATGTCACTTTAAGGACCACGGAGTGCCTGATCCAAGCCATGGTGTTTTCAACTGCCTTATATGTGTGTGAAAGCTGGACAAGGAGTAAGGAAGATCAAAGAAGAGTTGGTGCCTTTGAATAATGGTTTTAGTGAAGAATATTTAATGTACCGTGGACTGCCAAAAGTAGAAAAAAAATCTGTCTTGGAAGAAGTACAGCAAGAATATCCTATTGAGCAGTTACATCTCTCTTATAGGGTTGCTGTAAGTTGGAATCAACTCAATAACAATGGGTTTCATTTGGTTTAAGTGGAGTTCAAGGCAAAAATGTTTTATATAAATATCACAAAATACATTTCCTAAATCTAAATTGATAATTTATATTTAGGAAATGTATAAATTTTGTTGCATTTTTTATTTATGAGAAAATAAAATTTGTAACTCTTCAGGGTTATACTTTATCTATATTAATGGGGTGCCAATTATACTTTCTGAGCATTCTTTTTAGTTCATATGATTTTTCAGTTGAGTCTAATAGTGTTTCAGGTTGATTATATCATACGTAAATACCATTCGTTTTTGCTAGCTTTTCAAAGGTAAGATATTTTTGGTTCCAGTGTTGTTTGCCATGATATCCAGGTCTACAATTTCCAAGAAAAATGTTGAGTATTTGATCCTTAATGTTTGATTGTAACATTGATGGAAAACATTAACAGTGTTTTATTTTCCATTTAGACTATGTATGCATTTTATCATATTACAGATTTTTTTCTGCCTCTTCTAGACTATCAAAAAAAAAATTAGTATGTTTGTATTTAGTGTTCTATGGGAATTTGCATTATTTTTTACCAAAAATGTTTATCCCCCACTTATGTGATGTCAGGGTTTTTCTCTAATTTGGAGTCATCATTGACTTCTCTCTTTCTCTAACATCTTATATACAACACTTTCTGTTGGTTGTATCTTCAGAATAGATTCCATATCTGCCCACTTCTAAATTACTCCCTTGCCAACACCCTGGGCCTGGCTGCCATTACAGCTTGCTCAGACACTGCAAGGGCCTCCTAACTGCTCTCCCAACCTTCAATTTTTCCCTCTAGAGTCTAATCAGACAACAACCAGGGGGAAGTTCTTAAAACATTACTCAGGTGACATGTCTCTCTGATCAAATCTTTTCAAAGATTTTAAATAAATCCAAGTCCTTTAGGCTGCCATGATAGTCTTTTGGACATATCTCTCACCTCACTACAGAGCACCCCTCTCTCCCTTGATTTCTGTTGTGCATCCTCCTTGTTTTGTTTCATTGCCTCCAGGCCTTTGGACTGGGGTTGGTTCTCTCTCCTAGCATTTTTTTCTTTTTTTTGCATATTTTCCTGTTGGTTGTCTCTCCCCTTTCTTTCAGATCTCTGCTCAGATACCACTCTTAAGAAAGGACTTTGCTGACCAACTAATTTAACCTATAAATTAACATTCTACTTCAATGCCTTGCTCATTTTGTAAGCATTAGCATTACTTTGAATTTTACTGTATCTCTATTTGTATATGCATTTTTTGTGTATTTCTACATTGGAATGTAAGTTTCTGATGGGCAGAGATTTGTCTGATGGTTTACTTCTGTTTCTATGGAACCTGAAACAGCAGTTGACAAACAATATGCACTTACTTAATATTTTTTAATGAATGGATTATTGTACTGGTCCTATTGTAGGGCCATCTTAGGAATTTTGTAATTACAAATATATGTTTAAAATACAGTATCTTTTTTATCTACTGACAGCATTCATTTTCTGGGATTTGATTTATGGTATTAAATAACATGCATAAGTGAGGCTTGTCCAACTTATATTTTTGTTCTTTTTATCAAATGTTTCAGTGATAATGCCATAAATATTCATGATATATTGATAACAATTTCTGATAACAATTAAGTAGCAACTACAATATACCAAGCAGTGTTCTACACATTTTGTTTATAATAAGTCACTTAACTTTCACAGGGAGTCCCTAGTTGCACTAAAAAAAAAAAAAAAAATTTTTTTTTGCTGTTAACCAAAATATTTGTGGCTTCAGTCTGCCCAGAGGCACCTCAGAAGAAAGACCTAGTGATCTACCTCCAAAAGGTCACAGCAATTGAAAGCCCTACAGAGTATGGGTTTGCCATGAGATGAAATCAGTTGGATGGCAACTAGTTAATCCTCACAACATCAAAAGCTATTACTTCTATTGAATCTGTTACTGTTGTTACTGCCATTGTACAGATGACAAAGTTGAGGCTCAGAGAGGTTAAGTAACTTGTTCATGGTCATGCAACTAGAATTCGTATGATTATTGTTAATCACACGGTTTTGTTCTATTTTATATTCTCCATTGTCTAAACAGAAGCATCGCAAAAGGGGGGCAGAGGAGGGCACATGCCCCAGGGTCCAAGTCCAAGGGTGCAGCAGACAAGGTACAGAATACTTTTAGGCACCACAAATATGAAAGCCAGACAAGAGGGGGAAGACATTTCTGCTGACTCATCAACATCTATTCATCTTGAAATTTGGGATAGGGAAAGGCTGAACTTAGAGATTGGCCCTGGAAACTCCTTACCCTCACTATGCCCTGTGTCTGCAATATATTACAAAGTATAAGAATTGCAAGTTTCTTGCTATTTTGATAAAAGTAACATAAAAATTATATGACAGTGATTTGCTTTGGATTTTAATGGTTCAGTAGCTTTCCAGTTTAGGTATTTTCTATTCAGTGTTTTTTTGGTATTTTATTGATTATATTTTGTTAATGTATATCTGTGAACAGACTTACACGGGTGTATATGAACACACACATGCATGCACACACTCCTACACTCATGAACACACATATTCACTCAAGGATTTCACGGATAAAATTATAATATTGACATGAAGGTAGATCTCAATAATTCTTGAGATATAGAAAGTTAATGGTTAAGAAGACTAAATTCCATCAATACTGTTTATATATTCTATGCAAATCTAATAAAAATCACAACAAAATTTGTAAAGAAAATGACAAACTAATTCTAAAACTTACGTAGGTATGTAAAGGCCCAATAGTAGCTAGAGTAGTACTAAAAAATAAGTAACAGCCCCTACCAGATACCTGACATTTTGTAATAAATGAACAGTGCTGTGTCCTTATTTAAATAAACAGACTTCTCATTTGACTAAATCGTTTATGTCATTGTTTAATTTCTATCTCTATGTTTACAACTACCAAATTTATATCTCCAAATAGAATCTCTTCCCTGAAATCTATGGTTGAATAACAACTTCCAAGTTAATCTCTCCATGAGGATATATGTTAAGTATTCAAAGTCGACATATTTGAAGTTTAAAGGTTGATTAGGCTCTCCAAGATATTTTCCTGCTCAATCTTCATCCTATCAATAAATGATGCCTTTATTCAACCAAAGCTTTAGTAGCATCCCTGACTCCACTGTTCTCTCAAAGAATGCATTGTTCAGCATTTGCTCATTGTCTTCAGGATTTTGCTACTTTTGCTATTTTCCATACTTGATGGTTCAAGTCATCATACTTACTCACCTGTACTTTTGTAATATCTATCTAAATGGTCTTACTGTGCCCATCTTTGTACCATAAAGCACATGGAATAATCCATTTAAAGTATGTTAGATTTTATTACGGTTCTATTCAATTTTACAAAAACCTGAGTTGAATAGAAAGCTTTTAAAATTAAACTCAAGGCCCAGCTCCACCTGGCCTCCATTGTTGTGTGCTCCTCAATTCCTATTACATCACTGGGCTCTTTCATTGTATTACAGCTATATTTTGCTGAGGTTTCTTCTTTGGATACTAACTCATCTCTTATTTCAGGGCTTTAGCCAGTTCATTTGCTTTGAGCAGTCTGCTTCTAGAAATGATAGAGAGACTTCATTCCTGAACCAGTTACTATCTTGTCCTTTACCCTACTTTTTAAATTTTTCTTCAGAGAGGAAGGCACCATCTAACTATATAGGTAATTATGTGTATCTATTTCTGTCTACTACTAGAAAAAGAATTGATGCATGCAAACTCCAGTGTTGATGAAGAATATTGAATATACCATAGACTCCCAATAGAATGAATGTTTACTCATGCAGTCTTAGAAGAAATACAACCAAAATGTACCTTAGAAATTAGGACGGTGTTTTAGTCATCTAATGCTGCTATATCAGAAATACCACAGGAGGATGGCTTTAACAAAGAAAAATTTATTCTGTCACTGTCTAGTAGGCTACAAGTCCAAATTCAGGTCGTCGGCTCCAGGGGAAGGCTTTCTCTCTCTGTCTGCTCTGGAGGAATGCCCTTGTCATCAATCTTCCCTTGGTCTGGGAGCATCTCAGTGCAGGAATCCCAGACCCAAAGGACATGCTCTGCTCCAGCACTCCTTTCTTGGTGGTATGAGGCCTCCATGTCTCTCTTTTCACTTCTCTCTTTTGTATCTCAAAAGAGATCCACTTAAGACACTACCTGATCTTATAGATTTCATCAACATAACTTCTGCTAATACATTTTATTACATCATAGTGATAGGGTGTACAACACTTAGCGAAACCACATCAGATGGTAAAATGATAGGCAATCATAGAATCGGACAAGGGAATCATGACCTAGGCAAGTTGACAGATATTTTGGGGGGGACACAATTCAATCCATGACAGCTGGTGAGACTTCAAATTGCTTACTTTGGACATGTCATCAGGAAAAACCAATTGCTAGGAAAAGGTACCATGTTTGGTAAAGTAGAGAGCCAACCAAAATGGGGGAAACCCTCAGTGAGACGGAATAACCCAATAGCTGCAACAATGGACTCAAAATACCAAAGATCATGAAGATGTTACAGGACATGGCAATCTTTCATTTTATTATGCATAAAGTCACCGTAACTCGGAACCAACTTGATGGCAGCTAACAACAACTAGAATGCATATACTTTGAATCCTGCTTTGGTATCTGAAAAAAATATTTGTGTCCAGAAAGTATTTCTTGGATGAGTGAATGCAACTTGTGTAGATTAGATTATTAGTCACCAAATATTGACATTATTCCCCTGCTTGCCCCCCCCCACACAGACCTACACTGTCTCCATGGGAGGAGTATATTTCCTGACCCATTGACACTAGTCTTGGCCATGTTACTTGGTTAATGGAATGTGGATATGAGTGTGAGTGTGGTGTTTCCCAGCCTAGTCTGTAAGAGACTTCTCCTCTGAAAGCTTGAAGTTCTACCATGAGATGAACTTGCCTCAAGTGTCTGCCGCCCCTTCAACTTGTCCAAGGAAATTAAGAGATGCATGGAAACAACCTGAACTCAAAACCTAGCTGATCTGTAGAGTTGCATGAAATACTTTTTATTACATGTCACTAAGATTTTGTGGTTGTCTTTTATGCATCATTATTGTAGTAAAATTCTGACTAATATCCCAACCCAGTGCCTTCGAGTCAATTCCATGACTAATATAGGAACATGATATGGAAGCCAAATACAGACCTAATGGTATATGAAGTATATGATTAATTCACTATACCTAGAAACAAGGGAAAGGGTTATCCTTGGTGCATCCTGAGTAGCGGGGTATTTCTCATCTCTTCCACATCAGGATTTGCCATATGACTTGCTGGGCAAATGGAATATGAGTGAAGTGAAAGATTCCACATTCAAACAGAAGAATTAAGTGCCATTTACCTGGTTCCATCCATATTCCTATGCATTTGCCATGATAGTGACTAACATAAGAGCTGCTAACCAGAAATGAAATAGGAAAGATGATAATACAGAGCAGATTTGCACTTGACTCACACCCAAGAGGTATTATAAATGAGAAATATCCCCACATTTTAAGTCAATGGAACTTGTGGATTGTCAATCAACTGGGATAGAGTTCAAGCCCAGTTCCAAGGATATAACCCAACCATTTCACCAATAACAGTAATCCCATTTGTCGTGATTATTTCTGGAGCATGAATTAAACCAGATGTTGTCTAATTAGGTCAACTGTTTATTTATTCTAGAAGGGGTTCATGCACCTGTAATTATTATACAAGTTTGAACTCAGGTTTTTTTTTTTTTTTTTTAACCCAGTTAACACAAATTTTAACTGATTTAGTGATAATGCAAAAAAAGTGCTGCTGCTGATGATAATGGTGATGATATACACCCGTTCCAACCCATATGTATTTTATATAATTAATACTGACAGGAGCTTGGGTGAAATTTTGACTTGCTCTACAAGCATGACTAGAAACCAGTGAGATATCACAGGTGTCTCCTATGAACAATAGGCATATTGGTTTTGACAGACCCTAAACCAAAGATGTCCCTATAATAGCTGACTTGAATATCATATTTTTAATACCATTAGGTGACCATTTATATATTTTTATAACTGGTCCTTATTAATGGTAAGATAAACGGGACATTAATAGATTTGAATATCAGTATAACAACAGAGAACTGCAAAAAATTCAAGCCAGATTCAGAAGAGGGAGTGGAACCAGGGATATCATTGCTGATGTCAGATGGATCCTGGCTGAAAGCAGAGAATACCAGAAGGATGTTTACTTGTGTTTTACTGGCTATGCAAAGGCATTCGACTATGTGTGGATCATAACAAATTATGGATAACATTGTGAAGAATGGGAATTCCAGAACACATAATTGTGTTATCAGGAACCTGTACATGGATCAAGAGGCAATTGTTCAGACAGAACATGGGGAGACTGAGTGGTTTACAGTCAAGAAAGGTGAGTGTCAGGGTTGTGTCCTTTCACCATACCTATTCAATCTCTATGCTGAGCAAATAATCTGAGGAACTGGACTGTATGAAGAAGAATGAGGTATCAGAATTGGAGGAAGACTCATTACAGCCTGCATTATGCAGATGACACAACCTTGCTTGCTGAAAGTGAAGAGGATTTGAAGCATTTACTGAGGAAAATCAAAGACTACAGCCTTCATTATGGATTACACTTCAACACAAAAAAACAAAAATCCTCACAACTGGACCAATAAGCCAAACCACGATAAACAGAGAAAACATTGAAGTTGTCAAGGATTTCATTTTACTTGGATCCATAATCAATACCATAGCAGCAGCAATTAAGAAATCAAAAGATGCTATTTCCAGAGGCAGAGCCAAGGTGACAGAATAGACAGGCGCTTCCAGCGAGCTCTCTTTACAACAAACACCTGAAAAAAACAAGTGAAACAAGTATATTTATGACAAGCTAGGAGCCCTGAGTATCAAAGGCAAGCTTAGAAAAAGAACTGAGGGGCAGGGGGAGGAAGAGATGGTTCAGAAGTGGAGAGGAGTTACCAGACCTGAATCATGGGGAGCCCTTAGGCCCCATTCCCAGGAGCTGCAGTGGCGGGTTGGTACTAGTGTTCGGCCACAGTTTCCTCAGGGAGAAGCAGCCAGCCATACAGCCTACTCAGACCTCTGGAACCAGAGAAGAATGGCCCTCTCAGCAAAAGCTAATTACCTGCATATATTTCACTGCACCCCCCACTCTGCCCCCCTGCCCCCCCTACTCCCAAGATGGCTTCAGTGGCTGACTTCCCTGGGCCTGAGATAGGTCCTGTTGAGAGCCTAGACCTATCCTCATGGGCTTTGAGAAGGAATAAATTTGCAATTGGGGAAAAACATAATTTACCAGCTCCATTAACTGGGGAAGCTCAGGACAGAAGCAGCTCCTGATCAGACATAAACGGTCTGTGGACTTTGACAACCTTTCCCCTCTGCATGGACCTGTCTGGGCCTATTTCAGGAGAATAGGCCCCTGTTGGCAAACACCAACTCTTTCAGCTGTGTGGTGGAGAGGTGGGTGTTTGATGTTTGACATTGCTTTGCCTATTAAACAGGGTCCTCACCTACCCATATCAGGGGCCTAAAGACAGATGGCTCCACTCAGGTCACCCAGCCACCCACAAAAGGGGTCCGAGGATAACTGGTACTTCTCAGTCCTTACAACCAAAAATATTGGGTGCCCGTGGTCCGTCTGAAGAACCCACCCAACTGTACACTCTAGGGAATAGGGGCACACTTTCCTCAGAGACACTTGGGGGATGATTCTCAGCCCCCTGCCTTGTTCAGAGTATGACCATCTGCTACAACCAGATACAGGTACCTGCACCAATCACCCCTGCCCCTCTAAGGGTGTGGGACACAGCCTGCACCACACACTTGATGATCAGCTACCTAGACACCTGAGCTGAATTCATACAAGAAAACTGAATGCACTCCTAGACTGATCTACCTGATAACAGCTCTAACCATCTGGTGAGAGGACATCTGAGCTCCAAAAGTGAAAATAATCAAGTTAGCTCACTCAAGCAACCATCCGGGCATATCAAAACAAAACAAAGCAAGAAGCTATGACACAGTAAGCAAACATAAAATAAACTAATGCAATAACTTATAGATGGCTCAAAAAAAAACAGTCAATTTCAAGTCACATAAAGAAACAGACCATAATTACCTCAACAAACTCTCAAAACAAAGAATCAAGGGATCTTCTAGATGAAAGTGCATTCCTGGAATTACCAGAGGCAGAAAACAAAACATTAATATGCAGAACCTTTCAAGACATCAAGAAGGAAATAAGGCAATGTGCAGAACAAGCCAAGGAACATACAGATAAAGCAATTGAAAAAATTAAAAAGATTATTCAGGAACATAATGAAAAATTTCATAAGCTGGAAAAATCCATAGACAGACAGCAATCAGAAATTCAGAAAATTAACAATAAAAATAAAGAAATAGACAACTCAATAGAAAGCCAGAGAAGCAGATTTGAGCAAATGGAAGGCAGAATTTCTGAACTTGAAGATAAAGCACTTGGCAGTCATATGTTTGAAGAAAAATCAGATAAAAGAATTTTTAAAAAATGAAGAAAGCTTAAGAATCATGGCAGACTGTATCAAGGGAAATAACCTACGAATGATTGGAGTATCAGAACAGGGAGGGATAACACAAAATACAGAGAAAATTGTTGAAGATTTTTTAGCAGAAAACTTCCTTGATATCATGAAAGAGGAGAAGATATCTATCCAAGATACTCATCTAACTGAACATGAGGCAGATGTCAAAAGAAAGTCTCTAAGACAGATTATACTTGAACTTGCCAAAACCAAAGATAAAGAAAGAATTTTAAGAGCAGCTAGGGATAAAGGAAAAGTCACCTAGAAAGGAGAGCCAATAAGAATAAGCTTGGACTACTAGGCAGAAACCACACAGGCAAGAAGGCAATGGGATGACATATAAAAAGTTGAAGGAAAAAATTGCCAGCCAAGAATCATATATCCAGCAAAAATGTCTCTCAATTATAAAGGTGAAATTAAGACATTTCCAGGTAAACAGAAGTTTAGAGAATTCATAAAAACCAACGCAAAACTACAAGAAACACTAAAGGGAGTTCTTTGGCTAGAAAATCGATAATATCAGGTATCAACCCAAGACTAGAACACTGGGCAGAGCAACCAGAAGTCAACCCAGATAGGGAAATCCAAAAAAACAAAGCAAGATTATTAAAAAAAAAAAAAACCCTCAAAACAGGGTAACAGCAATGTTATCATAGAAAAGAAGACAACATTAGAATAATAAAGAGGGAGTAAGAAATGTTATCATACACCTTCCATATGGAGTGGAAAATACGGCAATACAAAGAAATAAAAGTTACATTTAAATTTAGAAAATTAGGGGTAAATAATAAGGTAACCACAAAGGAGACAAGCTACCCTACTCATTAAAAAAAAAAAAATAGAGACTCAGCAGAAACAAAATCAACAACAACAGATATGAGGAAAGGACAATATATAAAGAAAATCTACTCAGCACATAAAATCAAGTGAGAAAAAGAAACTGTCAATACACAAAAAAAGACATCAAAACGATAGCACTAAATTCACACCTATCCATAATTACTCTGAATGTAAATGGACTAAATGCACCAATAAAGAGTCAGAGAGTCTCAGACTGGATAAAGAAACACGATCTGTCTATATGCTGCCTACAAGAGACACACCTTAGACTTAGAGACACAAACTAAAACTCAAAGGATGGAAAAAAATATATCAAGCAAACAATAAGCAAAAAAGAGCAGGAGTAGCAATATTAATTTCTGACAAAATAGGCTTTAAAGTTAAATCCATCAGAAAAGATAAGGAAGGACACTATATAATGATTAAAGGGACAATACACCAAGAAGCTATAACCATATTAAATATTTACACACCCAATGACAGGGCTGCAAGATACATAAAACAAACTCTATCAGCATTGAATAGTGAGATAGATAGCTCCACAATAATACTGGGATACTTCAACACACCACTTTCGCTGAAGAACAGGATATCCAGAAAGAAGCTCAGTAAAGACACGGAAGATCTAAATGCCACAATCAACTAACATGACCTCATAGACATATACAGAACACTCCACCCAACAGCAACCAACTAAACTTTCTTTTCTAGTGCACATGGAACATTCTATAGAATAGACCACATATTAGGTCATAAAGCAAGCCTTAGCAGAATCCAAAACACTGAAATATTACAAAGCATTTTCTCTGACCAGAAGGCCATAAAAGTGGAAATCAATAACAGGAAAAGCAGGAAAAAGAAATCAAACACTAACTAAACAATACCCTGCTCAAAAAAGATTGGATTATAGAAGACATTAAAAAAAAAAATAAGGATGGAATAAAGAAATTCATAGAATCCAATAAGATGAAAACACTTCCTAACAGAACCCTTGGGACACAGCAAAAGCGGTGCTCAGAGGCCAATTTATATCAATAAATGCACACATACAAAAAGAAAAAATGGCCAAAATGAAAGAATTATCTCTACAACTTGAAGAAATAGAAACAGAGCAACAAAAAAAAACTCACAGACACTAGAAGAAAACAAATAATAAAAATTAGAGCAGAACTAAATGAAATAGAAAACAGAAAAACAATTGAAAGAATTAATAAGACCAAAAGCTAGTTTTTTTGAAAAAAATCAACAAAATTGATAAACTACTGGCCAAACTGACAAAAGAAAAACAGGAGAGGAAGCAAATAACCCGAATAAGAAATGAGATGGGCGATATTACAACACACCCAACTGAAATTAAAAGAATCATATCAGATTACTCTGAAAAATTGTACTCTAACAATTTGAAAACCTAGAAGAAATGGATGAATTCCTAGAAACACATTACCTACTTAAACTAACACAAACAGAGGTAGTACAACTAAATAGAGCCATAACAAAAGACGAAGCGAAAAGGGTAATCAAAAAACTGTCCCCCCCCCAAAAAAGCTCTGGCCCGGAGAGTTTCACTGAAGAGTTCTACCAAACTTTCAGAGAAGGGATAACACCACTACTACTACAGGTATTTCAGAGAACAGAAAAGGACAGAATACTCCCAAACTCATTCTATGAAGCCACCATATCCCTGATACCAAAACCACATAAAGACATCACACACACACAAAAAATTACAGACCTATATCCCTCATGAACTTAGATGCCAAAATCCTCAACAAAACTCTAGCCAATAGAGTTCAACAACATATCAAAAAAAAATAATTCACCATGACCAAGTGGGATTCATACCACGTATACAGGAATGTTTCAACATTAGAAAAACCATTAATGTAATCCATCATATAAATAAAACAAAAGACAAGAATCACATGATTTCATCAATTGATGCAGAAAAGGCATTTGACAAAGTTCAACACCATTCATGACAAAAACTCTCAGCAAAATAGGAATACAAGGAAAATTCCTCAACATAATAAAGGGCATTGATACAAAACCGACAGCCAACATCATCCTAAATGGAGAGAGCCTGAAAGTATTCCCCTTGAGATAGGGAACCAGACAAGGATGCCCTTTATCACCACTCTTATTGAACACTGTGCTGGAGGTCCTATGCATAGCAATTAGGCTAAATAAAGACATAAAGGGCATCCAGATTGGCAAGGAAAAAGTAAAAGTATCTCTATTTGCAGATGACATGATCTTATACACAGAAAACCCTAAGGAATCCTCCAGAAAACTACTGAAACTAATAGAAGAGTTCAGCAGAGTATCAGGATACAAGACAAACATACAAAAATCAGTTGGATTCCTCTACACCAACAAAAAGAACATCGAAGAGGAAATCACCAAATCAATGCCATTTACAATAGCCCCGAAGAAGATAAAATACTTAGGAATACATCTTACCAGAGATGTAAAATACCTAAACATAGAAAACTAGAAGACACTACTGCAAGAAACCAAAAGAGACCTACCTATGTGGAAAAACATACGTTGCTCATGGATAGGAAGACTTAACATTATAAAAATGTCTATTCTACCAAAGGCAATCTATAGATTTAATGCAATTCCGAGCCAAATTCCAACTTTTTAAAAATAATTTGTATTGTGCTTTAAGTGAAAGTTTACAAATCAAGTCAGTCTCTCACATATAAACTTATAATACACGCCTTACTACACAATGAGACAGCCCGCTCCCTCCTTCCAGTCTCTTTTTTGGTGACCATTTTGTAAGCTTCTAACCGTCCCATCTTCCCTCCAAACAGGAGATGCCAACATAGTCTCAGGTGTCCACCTGATACAAGTAGCTCACTCCTCATCATCTCTCTCTCCAATCCATTGTCCAGTCCAATCCATGTCTAATGAGTCCAATGACATTTTTTAATGATAAGTAAAGCATTACTGGAAAAGAAGAATAAAGTGGGAGGCCTCACTCTACCTGATTTTAGAACATATTATACTGCCACAGTAGTCAAAACAGCCTGGTACTCCTACAATAACAGATTCATAGACCACTGGAACAGATTTGAGAATCCAGACATAAATCCATCCACATATGAGCAGTTGATATTTGACTAAGGCACCAGAACAGTTAAATAGGGAAAAGACAGTTTTTTTTTTTTTAACAAATGATGCTGGCATAACTGGATATCCATCTGCAAAAAAAATCAAACAAGACCCATACCTCACCCCATGCACAAAAACAAACTCAAAATGGATCAAAGACCTAAATATAAAATCTAAAATGATAAAGATCATGGAAGAAAAAATAGGGACACTGTTCGGAGCCCTAATACATGGCATAAAGAGTATATGAAACATTATTAATAATGCAGAAGAAAAACCAGGTAACTGGGAGCTCCTAAAAATCAAACACCTATGCTCATCCAAAGACTTCACCAAAAGAGTTAAAAGATTACCCAGACTGAGGAAAAGTTTTTAGGTATGACATTTCCAATCAGTGCCTGAGCCCTAGAATCTACATGATACTGCAAAAATTCAACTACAAAAAGACAAATAACACAATTAAAAAATTGTCAAAAGATATGAACAGACACCTCACTAAAGAAGACATTCAGGTAGCTAACAGATACATGAGGAAATATTCATGGTCGTTAGCCATTAGAGAAATGCAGATCAAAACTACAATGACATTTCATCTCACTCCAACAAGGCTGGCATTAATCCAAAAAACACAAAACAAGAAATGTTGGGGAAGTTGTGGAGAGATTGGAACACTTACACACGGTTGGTGGGAATGTAAAATGGTACAACCACTTTTGAAATCAATTTGGCGTTTCCTTAAAAAGCTACAAATAGAACTACCATAAGATCCAGCAATCCCACTCCTTGGAATATATCCTAGAGAAATAAGAACTTTTACAGGAACAGATATATGCACCCTCATGTTCATTGCAGCACTGTTTAGAATAGCAAAAAGATGGAAGCAACCAAGGTGCCCATCAATGAATGAATGAATAAATAAACTATGGTATATTCACATGACAGAATACTGCGCATTGATAAAGAACAGTGATGAATCTGTGAAACATTTCATAACATGGAGGAACCTGGAAGGCATTATGTTGAGTGAAATTAGTTACAACAGAATAAGTATTGTATAAGACCACTACTATAAGAACTAAGAAATAGTTTAAACAGAGAAGAAAATATTCTTTGATGGTTAAGAGAGATGGGAGGGAGGGAAGGAGAGGGATATTCACTAATTAGGTAGTAGATAAGAACTACTTTAGGTGATGGGAAAGACAACACACAATACAGGGGAGGTCAGCACAACTGGACTAAACCAAAAGCAAAGAAGTTTCCTGAATAAACTGAACGCTTCGAAAGCCAGAGTAGCCGGGGCAGGGGTTTGGGGACCATGGTTTCAAGGGAAATCTAAGTCAATTGGCATTATAAAATCTATTAAGAAAGCATTCTGCATCCCACTTTGGAGATTGGCATCTGGAGTCTTCGGCCCTAGCAAGCGGCCATCTAAGATGCATCAATTGGTCTCAGTCCACCTGGATCAAAGGAGAATGTAGAACACCAAGGACACAAGGTCATTAAGAGCCCAAGAGACAGAAAGGGCCACATAAACCAGAGACTACATCAGCCTGAGACCAGAAGAACTAGATGGTGCCCAGCTACAACTGATGACTGCCCTGACAGGGAACACAGAGAACCCCTGAGGGAGCAGGAGAGCAGTGGGATGCAGACTCCAAATTCTCGTAAAAAGACCAGACTTAATGGTCTGACTGAGACTAGAAGGACCCTGGTGGTCATGGCCCCCAGACTTTCTGTTGGCCCAGGACAAGAACCAACTCTTCAGACAGGGATTAGACTGGACAATAGGTTGGAGAGGGATGCTGGTGAGGAGTGAGCTTCTTGGATCAGGTGGACACTTGAGACTGTGTTGGCATCTCCTGTCTGGAGGGAAGAGGAGAGGGTAGAGAGGGTTAGAAGCTGGAGGAATGGACATGAAAAGAGAGAGTGGAGGGAGGGAGTAGGCTGTCTCATTCGGGGAAGAGCAATTGGGAGTATGTAACAAGGTGTATATAAGTTTTTGTGTGAGAGACTGACTTGATTTGTAAACTTTTGCTTAAAGCACAACAAAAATTAAAAAAAAAAAAAGAAAGAAATCAAAAGACACATTGCATTGGGCAAATCTGCTGCAAAGGACTTCTTTAAAGTGTTGAAAAGCAACTACGTCACCTTGAAGACTAAGGTGTGCCTGACCCAAGGCATTGTGTTTTCAATCGCCCAATATGCATGTGAAAACTGGACAATGAATAAGGAAGACCAAAAAAGAATTGACGCCTTTGAATTGTGGCGTTGGCAAAGAATATTGAATGCACTGCCAAGAGAAGGAACAAATCTGTCTTGGAAGAAGTACAACCAGAATGCTCCTTAGAAGCAAGGATGGCGAGACTGTGTCTTACATACTTTGGACATGTTGTCAGGAAAGATCAGCTCCTGGAGAAGGACATCATGCATGGTAAAGTACAGGATCAGTGGAAAAAAAGGAAGACCCTCAAAGAGAGAGATTGACACAGTGGGTGCGACAATGGGCTCCAGGACAGTAACGATTTTAAGAATGGTACAGGACCAGGCAGTGTTTTGTCCTGTGATACATAGGTTGGCTATGAGTCAGAACAGACTTGATGGCACCTAACAACAACAATCAATTTGAAAATGATACCTTCAGTTCTTTTTTACTCCAATTTACTGAACGCTCTGTAATTCTGGTTGACTCATAGTGCCACAGTATTTCAAATTTATTTTCCTAACTTTTTTCAGATTCTTCGAAATCATCCTACTGAGTGATTTGGATAACTTTTATATACAACTTCCATCAACCTAGTTGCATGGTACATTCAAATATTAACAAAAAAAAAATTAGTCAACCCATTTATTTAAGTCTGATTAGAGCCACTTCATTTCTCACAAAAAGATTTAATAAATATAGAATTATTTTACAAATAGTTGTGTTGACATTTGTAAACATATTCCATTTTCTCATGCTGTACTTGAGTCATATTAAGCCCTGAGAGTGGAGAGGCAATTAAGAATAATCCACAGCTGGCTCCAGTCAGGCATCTCCTTTCCATGAACCCTTTCTTTATGATAAAAATCTCACATGAGATGATTCTAGATGATGTAATTATCAAGGAAGAGTAAAATTCCCATGTTTCCATATGAGGTTTCATTTCACTGAGAATTAAGTTACCTTGATTAGTGTTTATTTTCCTCGTGCCACACACAAGCAGTTGCACCTAGAAGATATTGCTTGTTTAAGATATTTCTGTTCATTTGTTTAACTTTAAGAGTCTTCTTTGGGACCCAGTCAAGACAGCCAAATTGCATTTGGTTCTTTTTCTGGTCTTTAGGAGCCAATGATGTAACCACCAGGAAGGTAAGTAGCTATAAAAATGAATGTTTCTGCACAAATGAGTTCAAATGCATGACTGCAGGACATCCGGAATGTTCTGGATGAAATATGATGAATATGTTGTTGCTTCTAAGATTTTGTGGAAACTCTGGTGACACAGTGGTTAAGTGCTATGGCTGCTAACCAAAGGGTCAGCAGTTTGAATCTGCCAGGCGCTCCTTGGAAACTCTATGGGGCAGTTCTACTCTGTCCTTTAGAGTCGCCATGAGTAGGAATCACCTCGACGGCACTGGGTTCGGTTTGGTTTTTTGGTTCTAAGATTTTGCAGGTAAGGATAAATTTTCTTAATCTTTTTATTCCCATAAATGATTGTCTAATCAAATATACATTATTCTATTTTAAACACCATTGTAGAAGCAACCTTCTGTATGTTCCTGCTATGAACATATTTTACATTTTGTTTGATTATTACTGTTCTAGTCCTACCCTTCTGAGAACCAATCCTTTTGAAATCCTCACCTGCTCTTCATATTAGGTTTCTAACTTACTCTTCTTACATTAATAACAAAATATTAATATCTATATTTATAAATTTATCACTTCAACATGACAGTTAAATTATCTAGCCTGATGTATGGATTCAATAGATAATAAGTAACATATTTATATTTTCTTACTATTTTAAATAACTTTCGCATGCCATGTGAGGCAGGCAGTGCAGGAATTATCTATATTTTAATTTCAGGAAGGTAAATTGCTTACTTAGATGCATACCCCCAATAGCATATAAACACTGAAATTCAACCTAGCGTTTGTGAATTCACAATGAAACTGAAAGGGAAACAAAAAGAGGTAGCATAGAAAGAAAGAAGACGGGAAGGAAGGAAACGTATCTGAGCAAACTGTCTAGAAGCTTGGAGTGAGTAAAGAAGGCAGGTAGAAGAAATAGCAATATTTGTTAGTATTGGCTTTGTTTCATCCATTGTCAGAAGTAAGTTTCATACGTATGTATATATATATATATATATACACACATATATATATGTGTATATATATATATATATGTATATTCTTTCCAGATGAGGGTCATCATCCCATTTTGTGGGAGAGTAAATCAAGGCTACGGAAAGTAAAGAAGCATACTTAAAGTCATCAGCCAATTAAGGGCAGAGTGGGATTACAAATACAAATCTGCGTAATTAAAAAGCCAACATTGTATCAATGATATTTCCCTTAACGTTATAATGGCTCCCACTTTATACTTACAATGTAAGCATTGCTGGACAGTATAAAATACCTATTTGATTCCTGAGTTTCCTATACAAAAAAGTAATGATGAAAGTGGTGAGAAATTTAAAGTATTGAACACTACAAACACTCTGGGCTGTACCATACATAATACGACATGAACAATTGACTTCGTTCTCCAAAAGTAAAAGATAAGAAATATTAGACAGTAAAGATAATTTAAATCTATTAGCCAGCAAAACATGTGAAAATAGTAGCCCAACCACTCCTGACTGTCTACTGTGTTAGTATCATAATCACTATTCAGAGACTGATGCTGAGTTTGTGCCATTGAGAATGGGTGAAAACAGGAGCACCAACTGGTCTCAAAGGCATTTAAACCCCTACTGAGAACTGGAGCTAATCACTTTATCTTACTTATTTGGAATTTATTATAATTTTTGATCAATTCACATTTAAAATTTTAAACATTACATAATTCTCTTTGACATATTTCATGCACTAAATACATAGCTGGAATATAAGCTTATCAATTTATCTGACTTATTACAAGAAAGGAATCCTGGTGATGTAGCGGATTCCAACCTGGCTGCTAACCAAAAGGCCTACAGTTCAAATCCACCAGCCACTCCTTGGAAGCCCTTATGGGGCAGCTCTCCTCTGTCCTACAGAGTCGGTATGAGTTGGAATCAACTTGATGACAACAGGTTTGGTTTAGTTTTTTTTAACACAAGAAAAATCTAAATGTTAACATCATTTTTGGTGAATTTATATTTTGAAATTAAAAAGAAATGTATATATCTAAAAAAAGCATAGATAGATTGTAACCTGTTTTACAAATGTTGAAATTAAGTTTTATAGTCAGTAAGTATTGCCGATATACAGCTAGTCAATGAAGGAAGTAAAACCCAGGTAATTGAAACTTGATTCTAAATCCCATTCTGTCTCCACAAAAATGTAATTACTTTTTAATCATGCCTGAACTCTGAGTGGACAAGAATATAATAAAAGAAAAAAACAACAGCAAATAAAATGAAACACTGTTTTAAGTGTTAAGGTAGAGAAATAAGAAAGACATTTAAAAGTAAATAACAAGGCTTCAACAACAGGTAAAGAGCGCAATAAGGCAGTAAACATGTTGAGTCGACAATAGTGACCATAGTGCTATAAAAAAAATATATATATATACGATGTTAAAAAAAAAAAAAAAGACTTCACAGGGACACACAGTGATCAGTATCACATAAAATGGTGGTGGGACTAGAACTTGGGTTTACAGCACTGTGAAGATTTTCACAGCTATTTAGGAAGTGGTAAAGCATTCAGAATGGGAAGAGTTGTGAGCAAAGCTATGTTTATGTAATGATTTAAGCATTTTTTCTACAGCATGGGACTTGTAAAATGATTTATTGCATTAAAATAATACTTGAATGACATGGACAACTAGTTTAATTCCAATAAATCAGAAATTGCAACACCTGCTAAAGGGAAAAGCTGCTGGATGCACATTTTGAAGCATCTAGCTATTTTATTTCCGTGTCAAGATGCTCCTCTCTTTTACATAACGCTGGTAACCTCTGCTGCACTTATTTTTTATTCTTTGTTTTCTGTTTGTATCTGTCATGACAATAGGTATCTATTGACTTATTCTGCTGTTTAATGTGTTTTTATTTGTTTTTGTCTTTTTTAACCATCCGAATTATTACATTAAACATTTACCTACAAGTACACCTATAGTTATGGAACATATTTGTTGTTGAAACTTTCATGTCAAAATATTTTTTGATTCAGTATTCTGTAGCCACAATAGTCCCTCCAACTCTTTAAACCATTGGAACATCACTTTATAATTTGAAATGTAATGATATACACATTATTACACACCTGATTGTTGTCTTAAGCCACATAAAAAAAAAACATAGTGGTGAAAAATTTATATAGAGACGATGATTTGATGAAATAGTGGTTTGCCTAATAATAAAACTTAACATTTTTATAAGATTTTTCACTGTACTTTTCAAGGAGAGATTTGGAGCCAATTCTTGAACAATGCTCTTGGCAGGCTGAAGAATTTTTACCTTAGTAGAAGGTGAAGAGCAGTGGCAAATATTGAGACAAAGCTGTCTGTCTTTCTTCCTGTGCTGAGATGAAGGTCCGTGTTGCTGTGTGGAACTGCATCAGGTAGAGAATTTCTAAAGGGAGCCAAGACCCACTATGCAATTTCTTCATCCTTAGAGTTAAATAACCGTAAGAATATTTCCTATACTTCAATTTATTCTTGAACATTGAGTGAATGGTCAAAAAAATGAATGATATTGGGTAATATTTGTGAGAAACCTACGTGTAGAATGTTCGTTATATGTACACAGAGCTCTGGGTATATGGAGCAAGAAAAATATCTACAAAAAATATGAATTAATCAAGAGAATTAGATTCCGGCAACCAACACAGAACCAATATGCACTTATGTCTTTAGTGATGTTCAATAGCCAATGCCTTTATTTTTAATTGACTTGCTTACAGAGCTGTGTTTTGTTCTAGAGATCAGTGTTATGAAGGCAAGTGGGACTTGCTGAGGCACCGCAAATGCAGTCAGTGTGATTGTGTGTATCCAACTGGGGATCCGTCACCAACACTGCTGGGAAACTGCTGGTAAGGAAGCACTTTTATTCAACCTGTTTCTGACTAAAAGAGCCAGTCCCCAAAATATACTAAAAGGTGGATGTCATGGATTGTATTATGTCCCCCTCGAAAAATGTGTGTATCAAGTTGGTGAGGCCATGATTCCCAGTGTTCTGTAGCTGTCCTCCATTTTGTGATTGTAATTTTATGTTAAAGAGGATTAGGGTGGGATTGTAACAAAAACATTACTAACAATGTACAAGTACCCAAAGAGAAATTAGATAACTCCTAAAAATCAAACACTTATGCTCATCCAAAGTCTTCACCAGGAGAGTAAACTGATTACCGACAGACTGGGAAACAGTTTTTAGCTATAACATTTCTGATCAGCATCTGAACTCTAAAATCTACATGATATTGCAAAAACTCAATAACAAAAAGACAAATAATCCATTTAAAAAATGGGCAAAGGATAGGAATAGGCACTTCAACGAAGAAGACATTCAGGCAGGTAACAGATACATGAGGAAATGCTCACAATCATTAGCCATTAGAGAAATGTAAATCAAAACTACAATGAGATACCATCTCACTCCAACAAGGCTGCCATTAATCCCAAATCACAAAATAATAAATGTTGGAGAGGTTGTAGAGAGACTGGAACACTTATTCACTGCTGGTGGGAATTTAAAATGGTGCAGCCACTTTGAAAATCAATCTGGCACTTCCTTAAAAAGGTAGAAATAGAACTACCATAGGATATGGCAATCCCACTCCTTGGAATATATCTTAGAGAAATAAGAGCCTTTATACGAACAGATATATGCAAAACCATGTTCATTGCCGCACTGTTTACAATAGCAGAAAGATGGAAGTAACCAAGGTGCCCATCAACAGATGAATGGATAAATAAATTGTGGTACATTCACACGATGGAATACTTCACACAGATCAAGAACAATGATGAATCCGTGAAATATTTCATAGCTTGGAGGAATCTGGAGGGCATTATGCTGAGTGAAATTAGTCAGTTGCAAAAGGACAAATATTGTATGAGACCACTATTATAAGAACTCAAGAAATAGTTTAAACAGAGAAGAAAATATTCTTTGATGGTTATGAGGGTGGGGAGAAAGGGAGGGACAAGGATATTTGCAAATCTAGATAGTAGACAAGAACTATTTTAGGTGAAGCGAAAGACAACATACAATAAAGGAGAGGTCAGCGTAACTGGACTAAATCAAAAGCAGTTTCCTGAATAAACCAAATGCTCCGAAGGCCAGAGTAGCAGGGGCAGCAGTTGGGGGACCATGTTTTCAGGGGACATCTAGGTCAATTGGCATAATAAAATCTATTAAGAAAACATTCTGCATCCCACTTTGGTGAGTGGCGTCTGCAGTCTTAAAAACACTATCAAGCGGCCATCTAAGATGCATCCATTGGTCTCAACCTACCTGGAGCAAAGGAGAATGAAGAACACCAAAGATACAAGGTAATTATGGGTCCAAAAGACAGAAATGGCCACATAAATCCAAGACTACATCAGCCTGAGACCAGAAGAACTAGATGGTGCCCGTCTACAACCGAAGACTGCCCCGACAGGGAACGAAACAGAGCATCCCTGACGGAGCACGAGAACAGTGAGATGCAGACCTCAAAGTCTCATAAAAAAATCAGACTTAATGATCTGACTGAGACTAGAGGAACCCTGGAGGTCACGGTCCCCAGACCTTCTGTTGGCCCAAGACTGGAACCATTCCCAAAGCCAACTCTTCAGACAGGGATTGGACTGGATTATAGGATAGAATATGATAGTGGTGAGGAGTGACCTTCTGGTCTCAAGTGGACACATAAGACTATGTGGGCAGCTCCCGTTTGGAGGGGAGATGAGAAGGAAGAGAGGGACAGAAAGTGGCTGAATGGACACAGGGAATTCAGGGCTGAGAGAAGGAGTGTGCTGTCTCATTAGTGGGAGAGGAACTAGGAGCACATAGCAAGCTGTATACAAATTTTTGTATGAGAGATTGACTTGATTTGTAAAGTTTCACTTAAAGCACACACACACAAAAGATGCAAAGAATACACAGAGTCACAGTACCAAAAGAAATGATCGACTCTCAGTTGCTTCATGAGGTGGCATATGATGAAGAACTGGTAGTAGTGAAGCAAGAAGTCCAAGCTACACTGAAGGCACTGGCGAAAAACAAGGCTCCAGGAGCTGACAGAATACCCACTGAGTTGTTTCAACAAACAGATGCAGCCCTGTACATGCCCACTCCACTATGCAAAGAAATTTGGAAGCTAGGTACCTGGCCAACAGACTGCAAGAGATGCATGTTTGTGTCCATTCCAAAGAAAAGCGATCCAACTGATTGTGGAAGTTATCAAATGTAAATCATAGTATTAGTAAATATGGTAAACAAACAGACAAACTATCTACTCCACAGTGAATATGACATTCTATCCCCAGGAGATCTAGTGAGTTTATGATGTTGTTGTTAGGTGCTGTTGAGTCAGTTCCAACACATAGTGACCCTGTGTACAACAGAATGGAACAGTGCCCAGCCCTGGGCCTTTCTCATTGCTATGTCTGAGCCCACTGGTGCAGCCACTGTCTCAATCTGTCTCACTGAGGATCTTTGTCTTTTTCACTGACCCTCTACTTTACCAAGCACGATGTCTTTTTCCAGGGACTGATTCCTCCTGATAATATGTCCAGAGGACGTGAGACCAAGTCTTGCCACCCACCTTTCTAAGGAGCATTCTGGCTGTACTTCTTCCAAGACAGGTGTGTTCATTCTTCTAGCAGTCCTTGGTATATTCATTATTCTTCACCAACAACATAATTCAAGTTTCAGTTCTTTTGTCTCCCTTATTCATTGTCCAGCTTTAGCTGCACATGAGGCGACTGAAAATATCATGGCTTGGTTCAGGCACACCTTAGTCCTCAAAGTGACATCTTCGATTTTTAACACTTTAAAGAGGTCTTTTGTAGCAGATTTGCCCAATAAAATATGTCATTTGATTTCTCGAAGTGTGCTTCCATGGGTGTTGATTGTGGATCCAAGTAAAATGAAATCCTTGGCGACTTCAGTATTTTCTCTGTTTATTGTGATTTTTTTATTGTTCCAGTTGTGAGGATTTTTGTTTTCTTTATGTTGAAGTGTAATCCATACTGAAGGCTGAAGTCTTTGATCCTCATCAGTAAGTGCTTCAAGTCCTCTTCACTTTCAGTAAGCAAGGTTGTGTCATCTGCATGTCTAGGCTGTTAATGAGTCTTCCTCCAATCATGGTGCCCCTTCTTCTTCATAGAGTCCAGCTTCTTGGACTGTATGGATTATATGTTTTTTTAAAGACACTGAGTTTTTGGTAATTTACTATGGCAGCCCTAGAAAATGAATACAGAGCCCTTCACCAAGGACAAGTCAAGTTAGCACCAAAAATGCTCCTGTAAGGGTAGCCACGTAACATGAGACATGGCAGTTTTTAAAAAGTATGAAGTAAAACTTTCAGCTTTGACAAAGAAAGGGCTCCTCTAAGTCCAAGTTCTAAGTCCATTGCTGTTGGGTCAATTCTATCTCACAGCGACCCTAAAGGACAGAGTAGAATTGACCCATAGGGTTTCCAAGGAGTGGCTGGTAGATTCGAACTGCTTGAATAAGTATTGTGAAAAAATACAATCCTGACACACAACTTTTCTGAGCTCAGTATTAAAACAAAACAAAAAAAAAGTCGCTATTGAGTGGATTCTCACTCATAGGGACCCTATAGGACAGAGGAGAGCTTCCCCACAGGGTTTCCAAGGAGCGACTGGTAGATTCAAACTGCAGACCTTTTGGTAGCAGCCAAATGCATAACCACTGCACCACCAGTGGCTTTCAAATCAGCTATAGGCTGATGATCTTCAAATTCTTAGAACCCAGAAAACTACTCTACCTCAGAGTGGTAGCCACAGCTGGGAACTGTTCTCCACACTTGGATGACCTCAGACATCCAAATCTAACATGTCCAGAAAAAAATCTTTTGGTTATTTTCTCAAGTTTGTTCCTCCATGGTTTTCCACATGGTAGAGAATGGCTCTGGTGACCATGCGCTCATGGTAGCCTGAATTCTAGAAGTCTCCTTTGATTCTCCATTCCCCTCATCCCATACGTCTGATTGACCAGCAATTCTTGGCAGCTCAAGCTCCAAAGTACACCTCAAGCCTGCCCACTGTTCCCACCTGCACTACCACCATCACTGCTCACCCTGACCACTGCAGAAGCATCCTGACCGGTCCTCTGTATTTGCTGTCTTCAAGTTCTCCTGGGCTACAGTTAATTCCTGGGACACATTCTTTCTCAAGACCATTGAACAATAGAAGTAGAAGGGCATTTAGTTGTATGCTACCTCCTCCGCTTGAGCTGCACGCCCCTCAGAAATCACTTTTCAGTGTGCAGTCTATAATGTCTCTATCCCAATTTCCTGTCTTTGGCCGCACTGCTTTGATAGCGTGCATGCATATGTGCTTCAGGGGTCATGTAGGCAGATGCTTGGAGGAATTTTTCTTAGTACAATCATGGTTGTGTGCCATCAAGAGATTCTGACTCATATCAACCCTGTATGACAACTTAGAACTGCCTCACAAGGTTTCCTAGGTTGCAGTCTTTATGGCGCAGCCCTGGTGGCACCATGGTTAAGAGCTCGGCTGCTAACCAAAGGGTGGACAGTTCAAATCCACCAGTTGGTTATTTGCAGAAAGACATGGCAGTCTGCTTCTGTAAAGACTTATAGTCTTAGAAACCCTATGGGGCAGTTCTACTCTGCCCTGTAGGGTCACTATGAGTCGGAATTGATTCAATAGCAACTGGTTTGGATTTTGTTTGGTTAGAATCTTTATGGGAGCCCATCTCCAGATCTTTTCAACCCCTGAGCTGGTGGGTTCCAACGGCCCACCTTTCAGTTAGCCAAGCACTTAACCGTTGCACCTCCAATACTTAACTCTGCACGCGAGGGGGCCCTCTCCTGACGTCTCCCGTCTCCTCACCCCGCACACCTTGGCCTTGTCCTTGCTTCTAGACCCCACTCTCCCCTCTGGAGGCCCAACCCCCCCACGCCCGCCCCACACCCGGGCCGCTGGGCGGGGCCGGCAGCCATGTTCCTCGCCGTCCAGCCAGTTACTCCCGGAAGCGCCCGGACGGGTGGTGAGGGGCCCGGGCCGGATGGCGCGCCTTAGAGCGGACGGTGTTCGTGCTGCTTTCTGTGCAGTGGTTTCTGAAAGGTAGGAAACTCCGGCAGGTGGGTGGAGGGACCCGCTCCCAGACTGAACAAGCCCGGCCCCTCGAAGGTGTGGAGGGAAGGCGCCAGGAGGGTGGTTTCCAGTGCCAGCATCCCCTGGGCTCCAGAGGTTGGGGAGTCCGGACGTTGGGTTAGCAGCTGGCATCGCCCCCTCCGGCGTACCCCGTCCCGAGTGATCCCCTGGGGCGGACGCGGCGCGGGGCCGGGCGGACGCAGCCACTCTAGGGGCTGCGAGAGGGAGCCTCTGGCCCGGGGGACGCAGCTGGTCCGCGAAATTTGCATCCCCATGGATTTGCGCGGGGGGGGGGTCCAGCCGCGGGATCCGGCTGCGGAGTGCCCTCGGGCCTGGGGGCTTGAAGGGCTTGGGGAGAAAGGCCGTGTCCAGGGCTGCGCCAAGGTCCCTCCTCTGCCCGGGGCGGGTTTGCGGGCCAAGCTGGGTGATGGGCTCCTGCCCCCCCGCCCCCCACCTGCTCCCTCTGCCAGGGGGGGAAACCAAGGCCCAGAGTTCGCCCAGGGGGGTGAGACTCCAGACTGAGGACGGGGCACTCGCCCCCGTTCGTCGTCCCACCCCCACCAGACTCCGTAGGGTGCCAGGGGCGGGGAGAGAGCGATCCCCCGCCCAAGGCCCCGCTGCCCCTTACTGTTTTGGGCGCTGTGCCTGGGAGGCTGAGGCACCCCGCGCCCTCGCCCGCGCCGGCTGGTCTACTCTCGGGGCTGGGGCGTCGGCGCGGCCCCGGCCCCACCTGGAAAGGAAGGGGTCCTGGGAATCTGTGGAGCAGCGCGGGGATCCTACTCCTTGTGGAAGCAGCAGCGATTCAGTGTCTGTTAACAGTGTGGATGCCGGGTCCCGCTCCCCTCTGGGTGGCGGGGTGGGGGTAGCAGGAAGGGGTCCTGAGCGCCCATGTTGTTCGTTAACTTAAACGTTTGTGCGGCGCTGTGTAGCGGTAGCTGTGGACGCGGTCTCTGGTGCTGAGGGGATTTGAGGGTTCCTCAAACTGGTGGGATTTGGAGCCTCTACCCTGGTGGCAGTGGGTTCAGTGGGTTACCCTGGTGGCGTAGTGGTTAAGTGCTAAGGCTGCTAGCCAAAAGGTTGGCAGTTTGAATCCACCAGGCGCTCCTTGGAAACTCTGTGGGGCAGTTCTACTCTGTCCTATAGGGTCGCTATGAGTCAGAATTGATTCGATGGCAACAGGTGTGGTTTTTTTTTTTAGGTTGGAGATTAGGTGTCTCTTGGGCTGACATTTGAAGGTCTGGAGCTGACGGTTTATGAGGGTTTGTTAGGTTTTTAAGCGCTCCGGCCATGGGCACCAACCCGATCTTCCAGCCCCTGCGGACGGACCGCCCCCCCCCCGGGGGGGATTGGCTGCTCTGGGACCCTGAGCCCAGAGGGCGGTGAGAAGCTGACAAACGTGAGTGATGCCCTGCAGGCTCCAGTCGGCGGGGCAGCCCTGCTCACACGGTCTCAATACGGGTAGTCGGCTTCGTGCCTGGGGGGTGGTTTCCGAATGTTTCCTCGTGGCCCCCCCCCCCCGTGCGGGGCGACAACTCTCCCCTGGGCGGGGACCTAGTAGAGGCCTGCAGGGCATCAGGGTATGGAGGGGCAGAGCTTGGGCGGGGAGGGCGCGGCCCTGCAGGTTCCTGTACATGACCACGGCAGGGGGCTGCGGGTCCTGAAGGCTGGGCCTGGTCGAGGACCCACTAGGTCTCGCAGAAGGAGTGGGTTAGGATAATCATAGCATTAATGGGAGTATTGAGAGAGCACCCTGGGGCGTTGGGTCCCTCGGGAAGAAAAGCCTCTGCTGTCGCCACTGGAGTGGTACCCAGGTCGTCCCGGCTTAGGTCCAGGAGGTTCCCATGCTCGGAGGGTCTGGTGGGCAGAACAGAACCGGCGGTGCGCACGCCCTCTCGCGGCCTTGCGCCGAATCGCTGAGGTTCAGTGTCAGGTGATTCTAAGCCATGGTTTTGGAACTCAATAGTGAAGCAGAGCAAATAAATGATGCAGTGCCTTGATGGGACCGGTGGAGACAACAAGAAGCAAAGCACAGCTGAAACTTCAAAATTCCACTGAGTGTTAGTAGGATTTGGAGGGAGAAAATAGACGGAGAGTCGAGAGGCCCAGAGATGCAGAAGGGTTAGAGGATTAGGGGTTAGAGTTTGGTGTTAGGGGTTCAGGTTGGGGGGTTAGAGGTTTGGGAGTTAGGTTTAGGGGTATAGGTTTTAGGTGGCTGGGGGTTGGGGTTAGGGCTGGGGTTACTAGGCTAGGGCACAAGTGGTTTAGGGTTATGGTTAGGGTTAGAGTGAGGCTGAGGTTGATTCCCAGTCTTGTGTACCGTCTCTTCCTTCACCAGAGTTACCACATATCTGTCGTTTGGTTGGAAACCCTGATGGCATAGTGGTTAAGACCCACCAGTGCTAACCAAAGGTCTGCAGTTCGAATCCACCAAGCGCTCCTTGGAAACTCTATGGGGCAGTTCTAATCTGTCCTATAGGGTCTCTATGAGCTGGAATCGACTCGACGGCGGTGGGTTTGTTTTTTTTGGTTATTGTTTAGTTAGCTTTTCTCTACCCACTCTCCGTCTGCCTGGTGAACATCAAGGATTGTTTCTGTGTGTAAATGTTTTCATGAGTTTTTATGATAGTGGTCTCTTAGTGTATATGTCGTTTTGTGATTGACTTAGTCAGCATGATGCGCTCCAGATTCATCCATGGTGTGAGATGTTTCGGAGATTCATCATTGGTCTTCATTGTCGTGTAGTGTTCCACTGTGTGTATGTACCGTAGTTTGTTTATCCATTCCTCTGTGGACGAGCACTGAGGTTGTTTCCATCTTTTTGCTACTGTGAATAATATCTCAGTGAACACGGGTGTGCATATGTCTATTCCTGTGACTGCTCATGGAAACCCTGGTGGCTAGTGGTTAAGTGCTACAGCTGCTAACAAAAAGGGTTAGGGTTTGAGGTTCGGGATGTTAGGGTTAGGGTTGTTAGAGTTCTGGTTGTTAGGGTTTGGGTTTAGGGGTTGGGGTTAGGGTTTTGGGGTTAGGGATGTTAGGGTTAGGGTTGTTAGGGTTTGGGTTAGGGTTTTTCGGTTGGGGTTAGGTGTTAGGCTTAGGTTTAGGGTTTGAGGTTAGAGTTTGGATTTACAGGTTAGGTGTTAGGGGTTGCAGTTTGGGGTTTACAGTTTTGGGGGTTTAGGGTTTTGGGGTTTAGTCATTAGGGTTTGGGTTAGGTTTTAGGGGTCAGGATTTAGATTTAGGGTTGGGGTTGGTGTTGGGTTTGTTTGGGATATGTGGTTTGGGGTAAGAGGGTGGGTGTTAGAGGTTTGGGGGTTAGAGATTGAGGGAGTTAGAGGGTGAGGGGTTAGAGGGTGAGGGGGTTAGAGGTTGAGAAGATTATAGAGTGAGGGAGTGAGAAGGTGAGGGTGTGAGGGGGTGAAGGTTAGGGTTTAGGGTTAGAGGGTTTAGGCTTAGGGTTCAGAGGCTTAGGGTTGGGGGTTAGGGTTTCAGAGTTCAGAGGTTGGGGTTGGTGTTGTGGTTAGGGTTAGAGAGTTAGGGTTAGAGGGTTAGGGTTGGAGGTTTAGGGTTAGAAGATTAGGGGTATGGTTTAGAGGTTTAGGGTTAGGGGTTAGGGCTAGGGTTTAGGGGTTCAGGTTTAGGGGTGTGGGATGGGTCTGGGGTAAGGTTTTAGAGTTTAGGGTTAGAGGGTTATGTTTAGGGCTTAAGGCTTAGAGTTTAGGGTTTTAGGACTTAAGGTTTAGGGCTTAGGGCTTAGAGCCTAGGGTTTAGGACTTAAGGTTTAGGGTTTAAGGCTTAGAGTGAGGGTTAGGGCTGGGGGCTGGGGTTAGGGTTTAGGGTTTAGTGTTAGGGTATTAGGGTTAGAGGGTTAGATGGTTTAGCGTTTAAGTTTAGGGTTTAGGGGTTGGGGTTAAGGGTGTTAGTGTTTAGGGTTTTGGCATTTAGGATGTTAGGGTTGAATGTGTTAGGGCTAAGGGTGTTAGGGTTTTGTGTGTTAGGGTTTTAAGTGTTAGGGTTTACAGTTTAGGATTAGGCTTAGACCCATTCTTAGGTTTAGGGCTAGGGATTTGAGGTTTAGGGTTTGGCGTTGGGTTTGGGGGTTGGGGTTAGGTTTAGGGCTAGGATTAGAGGGCTAGGGTTAGAGGGTTAGAGTTTCAGGTTAGCGTTAGAGGGTTAGGGTTCGAGTGTTAGGGTTAGGGTTAGGGTTAGGGTTGTTAAGGTTAGGGTGGTTAGGGGTTAGGTGTTAGGATTTAGGGTTTAGGGTATAGGGGTTAGAGTTTGGGTTAGGGTTAGAGTTTAGGGCCTTGGGGGTTAGGACCTAAGGGCTTAGGGCCTTAGGGGCTTTGGGGCTTAGGGCTTAGGGGCTAGAGTTAGAGGGCTAAGGCCAGAGGGCCAGGGTTATGGTTTGATTCCTGGTTGGCAATTTTTTTCCTTCAATATTTTGTATAAGTCATCCCATTGCCTTCTTGCCTCCATGATTTCTGCTGAGTAGTCCAAGTTTATTATTATTTACTCTCCTTTTTTGGTGACTTCCTTTATCCCTAGCCTCTCTTAAAATTCTCTTTATGTTTGATTTTGGCAAGTTTGATTATTATATGTCTCGGTCACTTTCTTTTGAGATCACCTTATGTGGAATTTGATGAGCATCTTTCATGATATCAGGGAAGTTTTCTGCCAACAAATCTTCAACAGTTCCCTGTGTATTTTCTGTTAGCCCTCCCTGTTCTGGTACTGCAATCACTCATAGTTATTTCTCTTGATAAAGTCCCACATGATTCTTTGGATTTCTTCATTTAAAATTCTTTTATCTGGTTTCTTTTCAAATATATTGGTCCCAATAGTTTTATCTTCTATCTCAGTAATTCTGCCTTCCAGTTCTTCAGTTGTGCTCTTCTTACTTTCTATCGAGTTTTCTAACTCTGTAATTTTATTGTTAATCTTCTGAATTTCTGATTGCAATCTCTCTATGGTTTCTTGCAGCTTATTAAATTTTTAATTATGTGCTTGAGTAACCTTTTTAATTTCTTCAGCTGCTTTATCTTTGTGTTCCTTGGCTTGTTCTGTATTTTGCCTCATTTCCTTCCTGATATCTTTGAGAGCTCTGTATATTAATCTTTTGTATTCTGTATCCGGTAATTCCAGGATTACACCTTCATCGAGAAGATTCCTTGAGTCTTAGTTCTGAGAGCTTGTTGAAGCAATCATGGGTCAGCTTCTTTTTTTTTTATTTTAATAATTTTTATTGTATTTTAAGTGAAAGTTTACAAATCAAGCCAGTCTCTCACATAAAAACTTATACACAACTTGTTACATATTCCCAATTACTTTCCCCCCAATGGGACAGCCCACTCCCTCCTTCCACTCTTTCTTTCCGTGACCATTTTGCCAGTTTCTAAGCCCCTCTACCCACCCATCTCCCTTCCAGGCAGGAGATGCCAACATTGTCTCAAGTGTCCACCCAAACCAAGTAGCTCATGCCTCACCAGCATCCCTCTCCAACCCGTTGTCTAGTCCAACCCATGTCTGATGAACTGGCTTTGGGGATGGTTCCCGTAGTGGGTAAACGGAAGGTGTGGGGGCCATGATCACTGGGGTCCTTCCAGTCTCAGTCAGACCATTAAGTCTGGTCTTTTTATGAGAATTTGGGGTCTGCATCCCACTGTTCTGCTCCCTCAAGGGATCTCTGTTATGTTCCCCGTCAGGGCAGTCATTGGTTGTGGCCCGGCACTGTCTAGTTCTTCTGATCTCAGGATGATGTAGTCTCTAGTTCATGTAGTCCTTTCTGTCTCTTGGGCTCGTTATTATCTTATGTTCTTGGTGTTCTCCATTCTCCCTTGATCCAGGTGGGTTGAGAATCATTGATGCATCTGAGATGGCTGCTTGCTAGCATTTAAGATCCCAGATGCCACTCTTCAAAGTGGGATGCAGAATGTTTTCTTAATAGATTTTATTATGCCAGTTGACTTAGATGTCCCCTAAAACCATGGTCCCCAAACCCCTGCCCCTGCTTTGCTGACCTTCGAAGCATTCAGTTTATTCAGGAAACTTCTTTGCTTTGGTTTAGTCCAGTTGTGCTGACCTCCACTGTGTTGAGTGTTGTTCTTCCATTCACCGAAAGTAGTTCTTGTCTATCTCTTTAGTAAATACCCCTCTCCTACCCTCCCTCCCTCCCCCCCTCATAACAACAAAGGAATATGTTCTTCTCAGTTTAAACTATTTCTCAAGATCTTATAATAGTGGTCTTATACAATATTTGACCTTTTGCTACTAATTTCACTCAGCATAATGCCTTCCAGGTTTCTCCACGTTATGAAGTGTTTCACAGATTCGTCACTGTTCTTTGTTGATGTGCAGTGTTCCATTGTGTGAATATACCATAATTTATTTATCCATTCATCCATTGATGGGCACCTTGGTTGGTTCCATCTTTTTGCTATTGTAAACAGTGCTGCAGTAAACATAGATGTGCATATATCTATTTGTGTAAAGGCTCTTATTTCTCTAGGATATATTCCGAGGAGTGGGATTGCTGGGTTGTATGGTAGTTCTATTTCTAGCTTTTTAAGGAAGCACCAAATTGATTTCCAACGTGGTTGTATACCATTTTACATTCCCACCAGCAGAGTATAAGTGTTCCAGTCTCTCCACAGCCTCTCCAACATTTATTATTTTGTGTGTTTTGGATTAATGCCAGCCTTGTTGGAGTGAGATGGAATCTCATTGTAGTTTTGATTTGCATTTCTCTAATGGCTAATGATCGAGAGCATTTCCTTATGTATCTGTTAGCTGCCTGAATGTCTTCTTTAGTGAAGTGTCTGTTCATATCCTTTGCCCATTTTTTAATTGGGGTGTTTGTCTTTTTGTGGTTGAGTTTTAGCAGAGTCATGTAGGTTTTAGAGATCAGGCACCGGGTGGAGATGTCTTAGCTGAAAACTTTTTCCCAGTCTGTAGGTGGTCTTTTTACTCTTTTGGTGAAGTCTTTAGATGAGCATAGGTGTTTGATTTTTAGGAGCTCCCAGTTATCTGGTTTCTCTTCATCATTTTTGGTAATGTTTTGTATTCTGTTTATGCCATGTATTAGGTCTCCTGATGTCCCTATTTTTTCTTCCATGATCTTTATCGTTTTAGATTTTATGTTTAGGTCTTTGATCCATTTGGAGTTAGTTTTTGTGCATGGTGTGTGGTAGGGGTCCTGTTTCATTTTTTGGAGGTGGCTATACAGTTACGCCAGCACCTTTTGTTAAAAAGACTATCTTCTCCCCAATTAACTGACACTGGGCCTTTGGCAAATATCAGCTGCTCATATGTGGATGGATTTATATCTGGATTCTCAATATTGTTCCATTGGTCTATGTGTCTGTTGCTGTACCAGTACCAGGCTGTTTTGACTACTGTGACAGTATAATTTGTTCTAATATCAGGCAGAGTGAGTCCTCCCACTTTGTTCTTTTTTAGTAATGCTTTACTTATCCGCGACTTCTTTCCCTTCCATATGAAGTTGGTGATTTGTTTCTCCATCTGTTTAAAAAGTGTCATTGGAATTTGGATCGGAAGTGCATTGTATCTATAGATGGCTTTTGATAGAATGGACAATTTTACAATGTTGTCTTCCTATCCACGAGCAAGATATGTTTTTCCAATTACGTAGGTCCCTTTTGGTTTTTTTGCAGTAGTACCTTGTAGTTTTCTTGGTATAGCTCTTTTACATTTTTGGTAAGGTTTATTCCTAAGTATTTTATCTTCTTGGGGGCTGCTGTGAATGGTATTCATTTGATGATTTCCTCTTCAATGTTCTTTTTGTTGATATAGAGGAATCCAACTGATTTTGTGTGTTTGTATTGTAATCTGAAACTTTGCTGAACCCTTCTATTAGTTTTCTTGAGGATTCCTCAGGGTTTTCTGTGTATAAGATAATGTCTTTGGAAATAGAGATAATTTTATTTCTTCCTTACCAATCTGGATGCCCTTTATTTCTTTGTCTAGCCCAGTTGCTCTGGCTAGGACCTCTAGCACAATGCTGAATAAGAGCAGTGATAAAGGGGATCCTTGTCTGTTTCCCGTTCTCAAGGGAAATGCTTTCAGGCTCTCTCCATTTAGGATGATGCTGGGTATTGGCTTTGTATCAATACCCGTTATTATGTTGAGGAATTTTCCTTCTATTCCTATTTTGCTGAGAGTTTTTATCATGAGTGGGTGTTGGACTTTGTCAAATGCCTTTTCTGTATCAATTGATAAAATTATGTGGTTCTTGTCCTTTTTTTATGTGGTGGATTACATCAATTGTTTTTCTAATATTGAACCAACCTTGCATACCTGGTATAAATCCTACTTGGTTATGGTGGATTATTTTTTTGATATGTTGTTGAATTCTACTGGCTCGAATTTTGTTGAGGATTTTTGCATCTATGTTCATGAGGGATATAGGTCTGTAATTTTCTTTTTTTGTGTTGTCTTTAGCTGGTTTTGGTATCAGGGTTATGCTGGCTTCATAGAAGGAGTTAGGTAGTATTCCGTCCTTTTCTATGCTTTGAAATACCTTCAGTAGTAGTGGTAAGTCTTCCCTGAAAGTTTGGTAGAACTTTGCAGTGAAGCCATCAGGGCCAGGGCTTTTTTTTTGTTGGGAGTGTTTTGATTACCTTTTCAATCTCTTTTTTCGTTATGGGTCTATTTAGTTGTTCTACTTCAGTTTGTGTTAGTTTAGGTAGGTAGTGTGTTTCTAGAAATTCATCCATTTTTTCTAGGTTTTCAAATTTGTTAGAATACAATTTTTTGTAGTAATCTGATATGATTGTTTTAATTTCAGTTGGATCTGTTGTGATATGGCCCATCCCATTTCTTATTCAGATTATTGGTTTCTTTTCCTGTATTTCTTTAGTCAGTCTGGCCAATGGTTTATCAATTTTGTTAATTTTTTCAAAGAAGCAGTTTTTGGCCTTGTTAACTCTTTCAATTGTTTTTCTATTCTCTAATTCATTTAATTTTGATGTAGTTTTTATTTTTTGCTTTCTTTTGGTGCCTGACAGTTCCTTTTGTTGCTCTCTTTCTGTTTGTTCAAGTTGTAGGGAGAGTTCTTTCATTTTGGCTCTTCTTTAATATGTGTGCCTTTATTGATATAAATTGACCTCTGAGCACTGCTTTCACCATGTCCCAAAGGTTTTCATAGGAAGTGTTTTCAGTCTTGTTGAATTCTGTGAATTTCTTTATTCCCTCCTTAAGGTCTTCCATAACCCAGTCTTTTTTGAGCAGGGTATTGTGCAGTTTCCAAGCATTTGATTTCTTTTCCCTGGTTTTTCTGTTATTGATTTTTACTTTTATGGTCTTTCATTCAGAGAAGATGTTTTGTAATATTTCAATGTTTTGGGTTCTGCAAAGGCTTGTTTTATGACCTAATATGTGATCTATTCTAGAGAATGTTTCATGTGCACTAGAAAAGAAATTATAGTTTGCAGCTGTTGTGTGGAGTGTTCTGTATAAGTCTATGAAGTGAAGTTGTTTAATTGTAGCAATTAGATCTTCCGTGTCTCTATTGAGCTTCTTACTGCATTTCCTATCCTTCACCGAGAGTGTTGTGTTGAAGTCTCCTGCTATAATTGTGGAGGTGTCTATCTCACTTTTTAATTCTGTTAACATTTGTTTTATGAATGTTGCGGCCCTATCATCATTGGGTGCATAAATATTTAATACAGTTATATGTACCTGGTAAATTGTCCCTTTAATCTTTATGTAGTGTCCTTCTTTATCCTTTGTGGTGGATTTAAATTGAAACTCTATTTTGTGGGAAATTAATATTGCCTCTCCTGCTCTTTTTTGATTGTTGTTTGCTTGATATATTTTTATCCATCCTTTCAGTTTTGGTTTATTTGTGTCTCTTAACTCTAAAGCGTGTCTCTTTTAGGAAGCATACAGACTGATCGTGTTTTTTTATCCAGTCTGCAACTTTCTGTCTCTTTATTGGTGAATTTAGTCCATTTACATTAAGTGTAATTATAGACAAGTATGAGTTTAGTGCTGTCATTTTGATGCCTGTTTTTGACAATTTCATTTTCCATTTACTTTTTTGTGCTGAGTTTTTCTTTGTAGAATGTGTGTTCCTCCTTTTTATAGTAGTTGAATTTATTTTGGTGAGTCGTTATGTTTATCTTGGTTTTTATTTTGAAGTATGGAATTGTTAGACCTTGTTGTGGTTATCTTAATATTTACCCTGGTTTGAGTAAGTAAAAACCTAAGTTGTTTCGCCCTGTATCGCCTTGGTTTCCTCTCCATATGTAATTTCTAAGCCTCCTGTATTTAGTCCCTCTTTTTTCACTATCGTAATCTTTTACATAATCACATCAATGATTCCCTGTTTTGAGCAATTTTTTAATTAATCTTATTTTGTTTTTGTGATTTCCCTATCTGGGTTGATATCAGGATGTTTTGTTCTGTGACCTTGTGTTGTGTTGGTATCTGATATTATTGATTTTCTGACCAAAGAATTTCCTTTAGTAATTCTTGCAGTTTTGGTTTGGTTTTTGCAAATTCTCTAAGCTTGTGTTTATCTGTAAATATCTTAATTTCACCTTCATGTTTTACAATTTTGCTGGATATATGATTGTTCGCTGACAGTTTTTCCTCTTTCAGTGCTCTATATATGTTATCCCATTGTCTTCTTGCCTGCATGATTTCTGCCGAGTAGTGCAAACTTATTGATTCTCCTTTGTAGGTAACTTTTTGTTTATCCTTGGGTGCTTTTGAAATTTCTCTTTATCTTAGGTTTTGGCAGGTTTGATGATATGTCTTCGTGATTTTCTTTTGGGATCTATTTTGTATGAGGTTCGATGAGCATCTTGGGTAGATATCTTTTCATCTTTTACAATGCCAGGGAATTTTTCTGCCATCAGATCTTCCACTGTTCTCTCTGTATTTTCTGTTATCCCTCCCTGTTCTGGAACTCGAATCACACGCAAATTATTCTTGATAGAGTCCCCCATGATTCTTAGGGTTTCTTCATAGTTTTAAATTCTATTTGATTTTTCTTCAACTATATTTGTGTCAATTGCCTTATCCTCCAGCTCCCCCACTCTGCATTCCAGTTCCTTGATTCTGCTCCTGTGACTTCCTATTGAGTTGTCTGAATCTGTGACTTTATTGTTAATCTTTTGGATTTCTGAATGCTGTCTCTCTATGGATTCTTACAGCTTATTAATTTTTTCACTATGTTGTTGAATAATCTTTTGGATATCTTCAACTGCTTTATCCGCGTATTCCTTGGTGTTTTCTGTAGATTGCCTTATTTCATTTGTGAGGTCATTCCTGATGTCTTGAAGCATTCTGTATATAATTTTTTTATATTCTACATTTGGCAATTCTAGGAATGTATCTACATCTGGGAATGATTTTGATTCTTTGATTTGGGGGTTTGTAGAAGGAATCATGGTCTGCTTCTTCATGTGATTTGATGTCGACTGCTGTCTCTGAGCCATTTATAAGATATTGTAATATTTTATATTTGCTCACTGAGTCTTATCTTCTTATTTTGTTTTGTTACAATACACCCAGATGGGCTACTAGATTGTGGTATCGCGATTGATGTAGCTTTTGAATCACTTACGTCCTGTTACCAGCTTGCCTGAGCTGTTACCAGGTGTATAAGTGTATGAGTCCATTCACTATTCTTGAATACAATCAGCTCAGGTGTCCTGATAGCTGGTCACCTAGTGTGTGGTGTAGGCTCTCACCTATTATCTTAGAGGAGTAGTGGTGATGGTTGTATGCACCAGTTTCTATTAGTGGCAGGGGGTCACATTTCGAGGAGGGCAGGATGCTGACAGCCTTCCTTCAAGTGTCAGTGAGGTAGGTGTGGCTCTATTCTCTAGAGCACTCTGGTGGGTGGGCTTTGCAGCTGTATCTTAGGCACCCAATGCTTGGGTAGGCGTCACTATTCTCAGACCCCTCTAGCAGGTGGCTAGGTGATGTGGGTGGAGTCTCAGCCCTCAGTTCGCTGGTGTGGATCAGCGAGGGCTCTGTTTAATAGGTAGAGAGGTATCTGACCTCCAAAACTTGCCTTTCCACTGCTGAGCTAAAACAATTATGGTCAGATCTCTATCAGAATTGCCTTTACATTGTAATAGCCACCTAGTTACCTGTAGGGTGAAAGCCAAAGACTATGGGTCTGTTAATGCCTGGATGGAGCTGATTCTGTACTGTTATTTCAGTTTAGGGAAGTCAGGGAAGGATTTTTTCTTTGATTGTTAAATGCTGCTTTTCTCAGGCCAGGAGAATGGGTTAGAAAAGAAAGAAGAAAAAAAATTCAGCAGTGCACTTCACTCTCTGGCACAGAGGATTCCAATGTTAATGAAGCTGGCTGGGGCAATGAGGGGTGGAATCAGATATATAGAAGAGAGTAGCCTGGCAAAATATACAAAGTTACTTATGTTGTTTGGTGAGAACTGTTTTTTCTGAGATTCCAGAGCATTGTGTCGCTCGTGTGTGCTGGCTGGATCCCTGCTGAGACTGTCCCAGAGGGTTAGGGCTGCATCCATGCTCACACTGTCTCAGGAAGCCACAATCGGCTCCCCCACACTTAGTCCAAAGCCCAGCACCAAGGTTTCCTTTCTGGGACGCTGCACTCCAGGCTCCAAAACCAGTCGCTGCTTCCCTATAGTTTTTCGTTTCCCTGTCAGCCGCGTCTGTGTGGAGCCTGCGTGTGCTGCCTGGGTCCCCTCTGAGGTTGGTCCTGAGGGTTAGGCCTATATCTGTTCTTCCCTGTCTCAGTAAACCACAATCAGCCCCACCACTCTGACACCAGGAAACCGCGAGGGCTCAAGGCTGCGGCGTGGGACACTGGCTCTGGAAGCGGTCCCTGCTGCAGCGTGGCTTTCGCTCCCCCGTCACTCAGGTCAACTCCTTAGTTCTGTGTTTGATGGTCAGGGTTTGTAGATTGTCCTTTATGTAATCAGTTCACTTGTTTTTTCGAGTCTTTGTTTCAAGAAGTATAAGCGGAATCTTCTACCTAGTCAGCCATCTTGGTCCTGCCCCCGTGTCTGCCTCTTTATGTGATTTGGTATTGACTGTTGTCTCTGAGCAATCTATAAGTTATTGTATTAGTTTATTTTATGCTTGCTTTTTGTATCCTAGCTTCTTGCTTTGTTTAGTTTTGGTATTCCCAAATAAGCTGCTTGAGTGCGCTAGGTTGATTATTTTCACCTTTGAAGCTCTAATGTACTATCACCAGATGGCTAGCACTGTTACCAGGTATATGAGCCTAGGAGTTCATTTACTTTTCTTGTATGCATTCAACTCAGGTGCCCAGGTAGTTGGTCATAAAGTGTGTGGTACAGGCTCTGTCCTACCGTCTTAGAGGGGCAGGGGTTATTGGTGTAGGCAGAAGTATCTGGCTGCAGTAGGGGGTCAGGCTCTGATCAAGGCAGGGGTCTGACAGCTGTCCTCTGAGTGTCTGTGAGGAAAGTGCATCCCTGTTCTGTAGAGCACACGGGTGGGTTCTGCAGAAGGGCGATGGGTACCCAATGCTTTTGGTTGTAAGTTCTGGGAGGTACTACTTACCCTTGGAGCCCTGTCACAGGAGGCTAGGTATTGTGGGTGGAGCCACCAGTCCTTAGGCCCCTGATGTGGGTAGGTGAAGACGCCGTTTAATAGGCAAAGCAGTGTCAAACATCAAACACCCATCTTTCCACCGTTCAGCTGAAACAGTTGCAGTCTGGCGACAAGGGCCTATTCTCCTGAAATGGGCCCACACAGGTCCATGCTGGGGTGAAAGGTATTCAAAGCCCATGGACTGTTTGTGCCTGAACAAGAGCTGCTTCTGTCCTGAGCTCCCCAGCTTAATTGAGCTGGCAGATTATCTTTCCCCCAGTTGTGAACTTATACCTTCTTCAAGGATGGAAAAATGGCTCAGAGTGGTACCAGGGCCTATCTCAGGCCCAGGGAAGTTGACAGCCACTGAAGCCGGCTTGGGGGCTGAGGGCGTGGTAAAATAAACACAAGTAATTAGCTTTTGCTGAGAGTGCCGTTCTTCTCTTGTTCTGGAGGTGTGAGTAGTCTGTGCAACTTGCTGTCCTTCCCTGAGCTAAACGCCTCTGGAACACTACTGCCAGCCCCGCTGCAGTCGCTCCAGGGAACGGTGCCTGAGGGTTCCTGGCTGTTCAGGTCCAGTAACTCCTCTCCACTTCTGAATAGTCTCTCCCTCCCCCTGCCGCTGAGTCCATTTTCTAACTTTACCTTTGATGTTCAGGGCTCCTAGCTTGTCATAAATATAATCGCTTCACTTGTTTTTTCTGGTCTTTTTTGTAAGAGGGATCACTGGTGGCGTCTCAATACTCAAAACTTCATCATTTCTTCCTTTCACTTTAGCTACTCGACATTCAAGAGCAACGTTCAGAGTCTCTTCCGACATCCGTTTTGGTCTTTTCTTTCTTTCCTGTCTTTTAAAGGATCTCTTGCTTTCCTCATGTGTGATGTCCTTGATGTCATTCCACAACTCGTCTGGTCTTCAGTCGTTAGTGTTCAACACGTAAAATGTGTTCTTGAGGTGGTCTCTAAATACAGGTGAGATATACTCAAGGTCATATTTTGGCCCCTTTTGACTTATTCTAATTTTCTTCCGTTTCAACTTGAACTCCCATATGAGCAATTGACAGTCTGTTTCACAATCGATCCCTGGCCTTGTTCTGACTGATGATATGAGTTTTCCCATCTTCTCTTTCCACAGATGTAGTCAGTTTGATTCCTGTGTATTCCATCTGGTAAAGTCCACGTGTATAGCTGCCGTTTATGTTGGTGAAAAAAAATATTTGCAGTGGATGAGTCACTGGTCTTGCAAAATTCTTTCATGAGATTTCTGGCGTCATTTATTTCAGTGATGCTGTATTTTCCAACTACTTTTCCTTCTTTGTTTCCAACTTTAACATTCTAATGACCAGTAATTATCAATGCATCTTGATTGCATCTTTGATCAATTTCAGGCTGCAGAAGTTGTTTAAAATCTTCAATTTCTTTATCTTTGGCATTAGTGGTTGGTGCATAAATTTGAATAGTCATATAAACTAGTCTTCCTTGTAAGTGTATGGATTTTAGCCTATCAGTGACAACATTGTACTTCAGGCTAGATCTTGAAATGTTCTCTTTGATGATATGTAACGTCATTCTTTTGACTCTGGTGGAATATCCATGTTTGTAAGACTGCTCACAGACTGTTTTACCAGAGAGTTTTCTGGTACTGCAACATCTACCACTAATCTCTGTGATCCCTTTGAATTGGCAAAATAAGAATAGTGCTATAGATTTCTTCCAAATACAGAAAACATAAGTATGAAAATGTTCTTGCTGTTGATTATATTCTTTACCAATCTGTTTGTATGGGATTTTTGGTACTTCACTTGAAAAATGAGTCCAAGGTACTGTGATGTGATTGTTTACTTTGTGTGGCCTTTCTAGCCATGGTCTTATAACATCCACCCTGGTGCTTGGGCAGGACTGTGTGATAGGGTAATTGTGGCTCACCAAGAGGATTGTTTATTTTGCCTTCAAAGAGAACCAGTTCCAGAGCAAAGAGGAGGATTCAACTCCCATCAAGGAAGAACAGCCAAGAGCCGAGCGTATATTATGGACCTGAGATCCCTGCACTGAGAAGCTCCTAGAAGCAGGAGACTGAGATAGAGAGAGGAAGCTGTAACCCTGAAGATGGTAAGATGCCATGGCAGGAGAGACCGAGCAACAGGGACCTGGCTATAGGAGATGATGGCCCAGGGAGAAGGAAAGCTGAGTGCCTTTGGAGAGAGGCCGGCCCAAGGCCAGGCAGAGGCACGCCTATGAGCACAGGAGGGAAGAGGCTGTCCTGATAGAAAAACTGTGTTCTGAGTGTCTTTGAGCCTGAGCTATAACTGTTACTTCCCTAATAAACCCCATAATCGTGAATATGGACTATGAGTTCTGTGTGGCCATTGCAATGAGTTATTGAACCCGGCAGAGAAGTAGGGAGTGCTGTGTGAGGGACAGTTGGTGTCAGAGTTAGTGAAGATGGTGGAGAGAGGGTAGTTTTTTCACCAATGCCTTCAATGCAGCTTCGATTCCTTCCTTTTATACCATCAGTTCTTGATCTTATGCTACCTATTGAAATGGTTGAAAATTATCCAGTTCTACTGCAGTGGCTGTATTAATATCAGACAAATTATACTTCAGAAAAAGGAGTATTATTGGGAATAAGTAGGGACATAACATAATAAAGGTTCAATTCTCCAAAAAGATACAACACTCCTAAATGTGTACGTGTCTAACAACAGCGCTCCAAAATACAAAAACTAATAAATCTGAAAGGGGAAATGGACAAATACGCATTTATAACTGGTATCAGTACTTTTCTATCAATAATTAATAGAGCCCTGCTAGTTGAAGTCCAAAGCATCTGTATGAACCACTCATGGATGTCTATGTGTGTGTGTATGTATGTGTGTGTATGTGTGTATGTATGTATATAGTATAAAGAGAAGTAATACAGAAATAAACATAGATACATGTTGTAGTCCTTGGGAGGTACAAACGGTTAATGCATTCAGCTGCTAACCAAAATGTTGGAGGTTTGAGTCCACCCAGAGGCACTTTGGAAGAAAGGCTTGGTGATCTACTTTTGAAAAATTAGCCATTGAACTGACACACTTGTGTGTCAGTACTACTCTGACACACATGAGGGGAGGGGTCACCATGAGTCACATCAGCTTAACAGCAATCGAATGATTTTTTTATGCATTCTGCCAATGTTTGTCTTTTAATTGGTATCTTAGGCTGGGTTCTCTAGAGAAACAAAACCAGTGAGGTGTATATATATATATTTATATATAAATAGCTTTATATCAAGAAAATGGCTCACGAGGCTGTAGAGGCTGGTAAGTCTCAAGTCCATGGGTCAGGCTTGTGGCTTCTCCTGACTCACATAGATGCAGGGACTGCAGAACTCAAGATCTGCAGGTCATACAACAGGTCTGTGGCTCACAGGCTGCAAAGGCTGACAGATCTCAAGATCGGCAGGTAAGCTGGCAGGCTGCGGCTCACAGACTGCGGAGGCTGGTGAATCCCCAAATTGGAAGGTAAGCTGAGAGTTCAAGTCCCAAAAACTTGAGATCAGATGAAGAGGAGCCAGCTGCAGGATTCAGAGTGAGCAAAAGCTCAAGAGCCTTGCCAGAAAGTCCACCTATATTGGATGCAGTCCACACCTCCGAGGAAACTACCTTAGATCTGATTGGCTACTCACAGCAGATTCCATCATGGAGGTAATCACATTATATCACATCTCATCATGGAAATGATTGCATCGTTATTCGACTGCTAAACTACATCATAACTGCCAAAGCACTGAGAATCATGGTCCAACAAAGTTGACACACAACTTTAATGATCCCAATTGTGAATTTAATCTATTTAAATTTAAAGCAATTAATGATAAGGAAGGACTTATGTCTTCTACTTTGTAGTAGGTCATATATGTATTTTGTTTCTCATTTTCTTCACTACCGTCCACTTTTGTGTTTGACTGATTTTTTTCAAGTGTACAATTTTGATCCTCTCCTTATTTCCTTTCCTTATATTTTTTAACTTCTTAGTGGTGACCATGAGGATTACAATTAATATCTTATGTTTATAACAATCTTCTTTTAATGAATACAAATTTAGCTTCAACAGTATACAACATTCTGCTTTTATTCAGCTCAGTTACCTCCCCTACTTACGTTGCTGTTACAAAAATTGCATCTTTATACATTGTGTGTCCATTAAGAGAGATGTGTAAGTATTTTTATGCATTTGTGCTTTAAATCATATATGAAAAAAAGAGTCGTGATATAAAAATATTACTGACTTTGTTTTATCTAAGTAGTTACCTTTACGGAGTCTTCGTTTCTTTTTATGGCTTCAAGTTACTGTCTAGTGTCCTTCCGTGCCAGCCAGGATGATTCCCTGTAGCATTTCTCATAAGGCAGTTCTGCTGCTAACATACTCCCTCAGGTTTTGTGTATCTGGGCATGTCTTAATTTCCCCTTCATTTTTGAAAGATAGTTTTGCTAGATATTGACATCTTGGTTCATAGTTTTGTTTCTGTATTTTTTTTCCAGTACCTTAAATACATCATCCGACTATTTTCTTGTCTCAATGGTTTCTGATGAAAAATCAACAGTTAAACTTGTTGAGACTCTCTTGTACATTAGGGGTCACTTATCTGTTGCTGCTTTCAAGTTTCTGTCTTCGTCTTTTGACATTTTGATTATGTCTGTCTGTGGATATCTATGTATTTACTGTCCTTTGAGTTTATTGAGCTTCTTGGATATCTAGATGACATTTGGGAAACTTCCAGTCATTACGTTTTTAAATATTCTTTCTGTCCTTTCATCTTTCTTTCCTTTCTGGGACTCCCTTAATGAGTATATTGGTATGCTTGATGTTGTCCCGCAGGTCCCTTAGGCTCTATTCATTTTCTTCATTCTTTTTCCTTTATGCTCCTCAGTTAGAACAATTTCAGTTGTGCTTTTTCAAGCTTACATTTTCCTGCTTTCTTGCTCAAATCTGCTGTTGAGCTCCTCTAATGAAATTTTTATTTCAGCTATTCAACTTTTCAGCTCTATAATTTCTATTTGGTTCTTTTGTATAATATTTCTTTATTAATGTTTTCTACTTGTTCATACATTCTTCTCTTGGTTTCCTTTTTTTGTGTGTGTGTCTATGGTTTGTTTAGCTCTTTGAGGAAATTTAAGACAGTTGGTTTAAAATCTTTGTCTAGTAATCCCAATATCTGTGTTTCCTTAGGGATGCTTTCTGTTCATTTCTCTTCTTTCTTTCTTCTTAACAAATGAACCATCCTTTTCTTTTTTCTTTTTATGACTTAGAATAGTGTGTTGCAAACTGGATATCTTAGATATTATAATGTGACTCTGGAAATAAGATTCCCTCCTGTCATTAGGGTTTGCTTTTTTTTTTTTTTTTAATTGTTGAGGGCCAGTCATCCATTTGCTTAGTGATGTTTCCAAACTATTTCTGCAAAGATTGTATGTCTTCTCATGTGTGGACACTGAAGTTCTGTTCTGTTATCTCAGCAGTCAGTTCATGACCTGACAGTGCTTTCTTTAAATGCTTGTAGCCAAAAAGAAAAAGTAACATTATCCCAGTCTTTGCAGATTGGCTCTGAACTGGCACGTTCTTTCAATGCTAAGCAAGAGTGCCTAAAACTCTGCCCTAGCCTTCACTTCCTGCCCCCATGGAGCCCAAAGATCAGCCAGAGATGCAAGCCTAAAGCTTTGTCAGGATCTTTATGAGCATGTCTTCATCCTTAGGCAAGAACATTGCACTTCAGATTCCTCAGTATATATGGTAGCCCTTCAAAGCCCCCAAACCACCAACCATTGTCCTTTCAGCCCTTTTTCCAAGCTTTTGGATGTCTCTGCTGTTTTCTCTGTCCTTCATCCTTTGACCCTGGAGGTAGGACCAATTCTTTTTAGCTTCGTACTTCTGAGTTTCCATCACATCATACATTTTTTCTTGTGTGCTGTTGAGTCAATTCTGACTCATAGTGAATATAGGATGGAGTAGAACTTCTCCAAAGGTTTCTAAGGCTGTAATCTTTATGGAAGGGAACGGTCATATCTTTCTCCTGTGGAGTAGTTGGTGGATCAAATCAAACCGTTTAACAGCTGAGTGCTTAACCACTGCACTACTGGGGCTCCTTTTGACATCATGCATCATAATAGATTCTTAACACACCCCTCAGAAACATAGAAGTCCATAAATTATCAAGGATACAGAAGATTTAACATGTAAAAAAATACCAAATTGCTATATGTGTATTTGTGTGTATTATCTAACCATGAAAGAATATACATTCATCTCATGCACATACATAACATAGTGTGTATAAAAATTAACTGTATACTGTGTTATAAAGCAAGTCTCAACAAATTTCAAGAGTCTGTAATAATATAGAGGATACTATGTAAGTACACCATAATTAAAAAAAAAAACCATCTTAGAAAATGAAAATACAAAATCTCCATTTTTTTTTTATGTAAGTACACCATAATTAAAAAAAAAAAAAACCATCTTAGAAAATGAAAATACAAAATCTCCATGTGCTTGGATATTTTAAAATACTATGAGTCAAAAAAGACATCATAATGAAAATTAGAATACATTTTGAAGTAAACAATTATGGAGATAGTGCATACAAAAATTTGTGCAGTACAGACAATATAATATAGGAAACTTATAGCCTTAAAAATATAATTGGAAAGAACAAATCTTGAAAAATAAGTGAGTTAAACATCCATTCAAAATGTTGGGAAAAAACCAGAAACAAACATTCATAGGAATTTTTGTTTCTATTAATGATTGAATACATGCAACAGATGATCAACAAAGACTAAAGTTGATTCTTAGAAAATGCTAGTAAAATTGACAAACTTTAGGCAAGATTGATCAAGTGAAAAAGAATGAAGATATAAAAAACGAATATCAGGAATTAGAAAGAAAATGACTACAGATCTTGCAGAACATAAAGATAATGTGAGAATGTTATGAACCGTATTAGCCAATAAATTTGCAAATTTAGGTAAAGTAGGCAAACGTATCATACCATGTAAGTTAATAACAACGATTCAGGAAGAAACAGGAAGCAAAAGTAATTCCACAACTGTTAATACAATTGAATTAGAGCTCAAACTATTCTCAAAAAGAAAACTTCATATCAGATGGCTTTTCCTGCAAATTCTGCCAAATATTCAAGAAATATTTCACAAATTCTTCAATATAAAAGGAAATATATACCCAAACTCATTTTATAAAGCTTGTAGAATGAATATTGATACCAAAACCTGACAAGAGCAGCAGAAGATGGGAAAATTACAGGCCAATGTCACTGATGAACATAGATGCAAAATATAAAAAGAAATAGGCAAAACAAATCCAGCAATACTCTAAAGAAGAATATATTATGACCAAGTTGGGTCTATCCCAAGAATTCAAGGTTAGTTTAACATTCAAAAATGAATCAGTATAATTTGCCATATGTACAGGAAAAATAAATGTGATTATATTAATAGGTGTAATAAAATAAGTATTTGATAACCTTCAGCATCCACTCATGTTTTTTAAAAGAACATCTAGCATGCCATGAGACCAGAAGAACCAGAAGGTTCCCAGCTGCTGTCGCTGAACATTTTGATCAAAGAGTCCATAGAAAAGCCCTGATCAAAAGGGGGAAAATGCAGAACAGAATTTCAAATGAACCCTAGACTTTTTGGAGCCACTGAGGGTGAATGAACTCCTGAAACTATTGCCGTGAGATAATCTTTAAACATTACACCAAAAGCATTCCCTTAATACTATCTCTCTATGAAGTATGAAAAAGAAAAAACCAAACTGTTGCTGTTGATTCCAACTCAGAGACTCTGTAAGACAGAATAGCACTGCCCCATAGAGTTTCAAAGGTGCAGGTGGTGGATTCAAACTGCTCTTCTTTTGCTTGGCTACCGTATCACTTAACCACTGTGCCATGAGGGCTCCAGAACATTAGCTTACTTAACCAATAAAAATGGTCTACCTTGAGCATATGCTCTTTTAAGAACTGTCTACATGGCATCAGATTGACAACAGCTACTGAAAAGATTAGATAGGAACCTTAAGGAGCAGTGGGTTTATGTTAATGACAGAGGAACAACTCAGAAAAGGAGGGTAAGAATGGTTGCACAACTTCAAGAATGTAGCCAGTGTTATTAAATTGTACAGGTAGAAACTGTTGAGTTGGTGTATGTTTTGCTGCATATATTCTCAACCAGAAAAAATACAGGTAATAATTAACAAAAAATGTCAAGGAGAGCTAAATATTTTGAAAATAAGACAGAGTTGCGTGTGAGGGAATGAGTGGGGTGAGCTGTTTTAGATTAATAGTAAAGGCTTATGGGAGCAGGATATTTGAGGAGATAACTGACCTATATCAAAGGAGAGAATAGGTTTATGAAGTTCTGAAGGGAGGGATATTGCCAATAAAGGAAAGAGTTGTTTCTGAGGCCCTTAAATAACCAAGTGTTCTGGCATGTTTTGAGGAAGCTCAGGAAATAAGTCATGGCTAGTGTGGAGTGAACCGAGGGAAGACTGTTAGGAAATGAGGTTAGTATGGTGAGCAAGCCCCGCATCATGAAAGACCATGGGAAGGATTTGGGAATTTTTCCTAATTGCTATGAGAAGCCACTGAAATGATGCTGTTATGTAGATTGTAAGAGGGAAGATCGGTGCATGGAGTCCAGTTTTAACCAAGAGATGATGGTGGCTGTAAGGTGGAGGTAGTGAGAAGTGGATAGAGTCAGGATTTATGTTAAGGTAGTGCCAAGAGTCCAGAATATGTCAATGGATTGGATGCAAGATTTGAATAAAGGAGAGAAATGAAGGATGATTTCTAGGTTTTTGTCCTGAACAACCCAGAGGATAGTGAGAACATTTGCTGAGATAAGGAAGACTGGGAGGTAGATAAGACACTTGGACGAAGAATTTTATTTGAACCACATTAAGTTTGAGATGCCTAGTAGACATTCCAGTGGAGATGTGAGGTCAGCCATTGGTGAAGGAACAGGGCAGAGTATGTAAATGAGGGTATCCTAGGGCTCAGGTGGAATTGACTGCCATGAATTGGCTCAGATAACCTAGACAGTGAGAAGTGATGAGTGATGTTACTTAAACAGGGCATGGAAATCAATGAAAAAGGTGTGGGAGTGGCAGGGAAGCTAAGGTAGAGAAGTTTCTCTCTCCCTAAACCTGATTAGCTGGATTTGAAGACATCATAAGTTCCTGTATGAGAAATATCCAGCAAATTACCAGTTGATTTAATAAATTGATAACAAAGTCCACCTTTCAGCCAAAGATTGAAAAGCAAACAAACCAATTGTCATCCAGTGAATTCTAACTCTTATCAACCCTATAGGACTGAGTAGAACTACCCCATAGGGTTTCTAAGGAGCAGCTGGTGAATTCAAACAGCAGACCTTTTGGTTAGCAGCTTAGCTCTTACCCACTGCACCACCAGGACTCAGACCAAGAATAACACATGTGAGGAACTTACTCCTTAGTTCAATCAAGTATGTAGAAATTGAAATTTGTAATTTTGGAGATTCCTCTCTTTTTTTTTCGAAATGGGGGGCATTGAGATGGAGGATTTTCCTATGCCCACCATCCTAAGGGATTTAATTAACCCATAGTTGAGACATTGTAAACATCTCAAGAAATTATTACCTTTGAGAAATTTGAGGGTGAGTAGGCATATCACCTGGCTCCTCTTAAACTCCTTATAAAAACCTGACTTGAAGACTCACCTGCCTTTTTGAATAAGTGCCAGCTTGAATAGGCAGGGTTCAGGGAATTGCCAACCAAAGGTATGGTTTCTCCAGAGGCCTCCAAGGGATGTAAAAGAAGAGTGGAGCCAGACCCCGTGCTTGGGACACACCCTTGGTAGGAAATATTTGAGTGTGTGTGTGGTGGGAGTGCACTGGGTGTGGGAGAGTGGGGTGGGTGGGTAATAGGGAAATGCCTGTTTTGTTTTTTTTTTTTTTTAAGAAACAGTTTTTTACTTTTTTTTTTTTTTTAATTACAATGAACAGTTCAGTGGAGACACATTCCTTATCTGCAGGGGCTAGTGGAAGTGCTGACAGCTGAGAATGTAGCCTGCTCCCCAAGTGCCAGTTGGCATTTTGGAGAGAAAACTTGATGTTTGGAACACTGACTGGCCCTGCCTTTTCTAAATAATTAAGGGTGGTGGGGTGGTGGTGCGAGAAAGAGGATGGTCTATGAACACTGACCCTGGAAAATTAACCCGAGTGTGTGGGTTGTGGATAGCAGGAAAAGAACATCACCCGCAAATGACAGCAGTGCCTTTATTTATTTATTCATGCTTCTTTTTAGTTCTGAGTTGTTTTTAAGCCATAAATTAATGGGGCCACCATGAATTTTCAGAGAATGAGTTTTACAAAAATCTAAGTGTTTTAAATATTGCCAGGATTTACTTATATACGCTGTATATGAGAAAAGTCCTTCCAGTTATAGGGAGGAGAAAGAAAGTATATTCAGGAATTAAATTTTCACAGTTCTCTGAATTCTTATATTTCTCCTGTTGTCCATTTTTCTTTTTTTGTCCTTCATCCACCCCTTCCACCTTGACCCACTGTCTTCATCATCTAGTGCTGCCATAACAGAAATACCATGAGTGGATGGCTTTAACCAAGAGAAATGTAATACCTCACACTAAAGTAGGCTAATAGTCCAAATTCAAGGCATCAGCTCTAGGGGAAAGCTTTCTCTCTCTTTCGGCTCTGGAAGAAGGTCCTTGTCCTTAGCCTTCCCATGGTCAAGGAGCTTCTCAGGTGCAGGGACCTTGGGTCCAGAGGACATGCTCTGCTCCTGGTGCTGCTTTCTTGATAGTCTGAGGCCCCCAACTCTCTGCTTGCTTCCCTTTCGTTTTATCTCTGGAGAGATAAAAGGTGGTGCAGGCCACACCCCAGGGAAAGGTGACCTGAGTGAGGGTGGTGTTACAATCAATCCCACCCTAATCCTCTTAAAGTAAAATTACAATCACAAAATGGAGGACAACTACACAATAGTGGGAATCATGGCCTAACCAAGTTGAGACACACATTTTTTAGGGTCATAATTCAATCCATGACACCCACCAAACCAAACTTGTCACCATCAAGTTGATTCCAACTCATAGAGACCCTAGTTGATTCGAACTCATAGAGACCCTATAGCATAGAATAGAACTATTCCATAGAGTTTCCAAGGACTAGTTGGTGGATTCGAACTGCTGACCTTTTGGTTAGCAGCTGAGCTCTTAACCACTATGCCACCAGGGCTCCTCTTGATCCACAGTCCACCCTAATTCACCACTGTGTTAGAAACTAAGGTTTTGCTACTCTGAAATAAGAACCTTTTACTATACTTTTGTGTTAGTGGTTGCTTTTGGTACGTCTTTAAGCACTGAACAGTTACCTCACACCCGTTAAAAACCCATTGCCACTGAGTCTATTCCAACTCATAGCGGCCCTATAGGGCAGAGCAGAACTGTGCCATAGACTTTCCAAGGAGCGCCTGGTGGATTTGAACTGATGACCTTTTGGTTAGCAGCCATAGCTCTTAAACAGTACACCACCAGTGTGGGAGGGGTTTAATTGATAACATGATGTCTGGGCTCCAAGGGAGATGGAATGGATGTGCAGGAGAAGGGCATGCAGAGTCTGCCTGTATAGTCACCAGAACTCTGTTCAAGATCATAACACACCTCAGTAATCACTTGAATCTAAACATACAACTTTAACAGTTGATGTAAATGACTTTACACATGAATTTTGGAACTCAACTCTTTCTCAATGGAAGTTCCTTCAACCTAGCCGTTTGTTTGTATTCCCTTAATAATTATGAAAGCTAACAATTATTGTGTTCATTCTGTGTGTAAGGCCTTTTTCTAAGTGCCTTGTGTGTTTTCTTTAACCTGCGTAACAACCTTTTGAATAAGACCCATTTTAGAAATGGGAAACTGAGGCAGTGAGAGGTAAAGTAACGTGCCCAGATCACCCAGCTGATAAATTGAGTTAGGATTTAAACCCAGGCAGTTTGTTTCAGAATTTGCTTATGTAATCACTGTACATGACAGCAGTGAGCCCTAGTGGCTCTGTGGTTAAAGAACTTGGCTGCTAACTGAAAGGTCAGTGGTTCGAACCCACCAGCCTCTCTGTAGGAGACAGATGTGGCAGTCTGCTTCAGTGAAAACCCTATGGGGCAGTTTTACTCTGTCCTTTGGGGTCACTGTGAGTTAGAATCGACTTGATGACAGTGGGTTTTGGCACATAATACTAATGTGCAGTGTATTCTGTATGCCGTGTATATGTTCAGAAACTAATTTTCCGAACATTTATGCCATATATAGATTACCAATCCAGTTGCCATTGAGTAGATTTTCACTCATGACGACCCCGTGAGTTTTCAGAGTAGGACTGCCCTCCATACGGTTTTCAATAGCTGTGACTATTTGGAGGTAGATTGCCAGGCCTTTCTTCCAAGGCAACTCTGAGTGTATTTAAACTGCCAACCTTTCAGTTAGTAGCTGAGCACTTAACTCTTTGTGCCACCTAATACATATATATACTAGGAGGTTTTCCTCCTTATTTGTACTTTAACGTTTTTTAGACTCTTACGAATACTTGTTCCTGGCAGTGAACTGGATGCTAAAGAACAGAATAGGCACATGTAACCCTCTCTCACCTTCTCCCTCCCCTCTTTCACAGAGATGAAATAAAAAGGAATTAATGAAGACAGATCATTGGATTAGGGCCCATACTCAGGGCTCTAACAGCATGGGGGGTTTCTCCTGTCACTTCAGTTCTTGTTCAGGAATTGGTACCTGCTTTTTGTGAATCACAAAGACCAGTGCTGTATATCAAGCCATTTAGATTTGGGGTATGGAGCAGTGATTTAAAAAAATTAAATTTTATTTTCAGAGATTTTTTCTAATAATTGTTTACATTTATTTATTTATTTTTAAAGTTAGACCCTGCTTTATTTTAGAGAGGAACAAACTTTCAAAGTTTTTAAGCAAACATTGGTCAGGGCTGGGCTTTTTTTTTATATTAACTTTTATTGAGCTTCAAGTGAACGTTTACAAATGAAGTCAGTCTGTCACATATAAGTTTGTATACACCTTACTCCGTACTCCCACTTGCTCTCCCCCTAATGAGTCAGCCCTTCCAGTCTCTCCTTTCGTGACAATTTTGCCAGCTTCCAACTCTCTCTATCCTCCCATCCCCCCTCCAGGAATTGGCACCTCCTTTTTGTGAATCACAAAGACCAGTGCTTTATATCAAGCCATTTAGATCTGGGGTATGGAGCAGTGATTTAAAAAAATTAAATTTTATTTTCAGAGATTTTTTCTATTAATTGTTTACATTTATTTTAATTGTATATTCTAAAACCCCTACAAAAAGGCATGAAATAATTGTTTAAATTTTAATTCATATGGGTCAAAATGTATGTTAAACTACCTATCGTCACCTTCACAGTCGTCGTTATGTTTGAGCCAATTGTTGTGGCCACTTGTTACCAAGTATGACCTGCTTCTCCAGGGACTGATCTCTCCTGACAACATGTCCAAAATATGTGAGATGAAGCCTCGCCATTCTTGCTTCTAAGGAATATTCTGGCTGTACTTCTTTCAAGACAGATTTGTTCATTCTTTTGGCAGTCCATGGTATATTCAATATTCTTTGCAAACACCGTAATTCAATGCCTTCAATTTTTCTGTGGTCTTCCTTATTCATTGCCCACCTTTCGTATGCGTATGAGGCGACTGAAAGCACCATGGCTTGAGTCAGGCGCACATTAGTTTTCAAGGTGACATCTGTACTTTTGAACACTTTAAGAGGCCTCTGGCAGCAGATTTGCCCAATGCAATGTGTCGTTTGATTTCTTGACTGCTGCTTCCATGGGTGTTTATTGTGGATCCAAGTAAAAATGAAGCCCTTAATGACGTGAACATTTTCTCCGTTTATCATGATGTTGCTTATTGGTCCAGTTGTTAGGCTGTTAGTCTGTAGTCTTTGATCTTCAGCAGTAAATGCTTTAAGGCCTCTTCACTTTCAGCAAGCAAGATTGTATCATCTGCATATCTCAGGTTATTAATGAGTCTTGCTCCAATCCTGATGCCTTATTCTTCTTCAGACCAGCTTCTCAGATTATTTGCTCAGCATACAGGTTGAATACATATGGTGAAAGGATACAACGGTGATGCACACCTTTCTTGACTTTAAACCATGCTGTATTCCTTGTTCTGTTTAGATGACTGCCTCTTGTTCTATGTACAGGTTTCTCATAAAAACAGTTAAGTGTCCTGGAAATCTCATTCTTCCCCATGTTATCCATAATTTGTTATGAGCTGGAGTAGGTCTCAGAAATAATGTACCATTTCTTCCAGTTGGTTGTGCATGGCTGCCTACTTCCCTAGGTGGTAGCAGCTAAGGCCTGTCTCAGAAACACTCTCCTCCCCACTTAGCATGAGTTTTCACACTGGTCCATCTTCTTTCCCTTGTGTGTCTCCTGCCCTCCTCAGTGGCTGGGGAAAATGATAGTAGTCCACTGATGAGATTTATTCTTTTATTATACTTTATTTTATTATTTGTTTTTATAACATAGTTCTGTTAAAATCAAGGGTAATAAAAATGTTTGTATGATGGAAGTGGATAATCCCACCCACTGTGTCCATCTAAAGTTTCATGAGAAAACTGTGCCCACAACAGAGGGCTCCCACTCCTCTGGCTCACTGTATTTTCTCCTTGTTTATTTGCTCTTCCCTCTTTCCTGATGGATGCATGGAACCACTGAGCTTCAGGACTCCACAATTCTGCTTTTCATACCAGTGTTACTGTAATCTTGGGTTCATGGGCTGCCTTGCCACAGATTTACTCATTCTGTTTCTGTTAATTATTTCATTACTTAAAAATCTCTCATGAATTTTTCCAGAAGTACATTCTATTCCTCAAAAACTTGGAAGCAATGGGAAAGTATGCAAAAAAAAAAAAAAAAAAAAAAAGCAAGAAAACATACGTAATGCATAGAATAAATTATTAACGTTCCGATATGTCTATTTTCTTGCTTATATTGGCATGTATGTGTATTAGAGTCTCTGGTTGATGCAAATGGTTAATATCTTGAGCTGCTGACAGAAAGTTGGAGTTCAGGTCCACCCAGAATTGCTGTGAAAGAGAGATCTGGCAGCCTACTTCCGAAAACTCAGCCATTGGAACCCCTATGGGGTACAGTTCTACTCTGGCACACTGGTGTCATCATGAATCAGAACTGACTCAGTGGCAACTGGTTTTATGTGTGTATTAGCACACACATTTATGTATATTAACACAGATATTACATCCTGATATTTTCATTCAACATTAGTCTTTTCATGGTAATTTTTTTTTGTTTTTTTTTAATGAGGGCATTAAATTACTTTGTAATATTCTGTGTGCATGTAGTATATGGTTTTTAGCGATTTGACTATAGTTGCAATAATGTACATGTTTCTAGTAATCTTCAACCTATACTTACCTCTTTTTAACATACATCTCTGCCATTAAATCTCTTTGTTTAAGTGTTGTTTAACACTCATTACGCCTAAGGGATGGTCTCAGAAGCAGCCCTGATCAATTTTTCTCCCTCTTACTCATGAAGCCCCTTAATGTATTTCAAGGTATCAACTACGAAGGATTTTACGTACTTATCCTTTGTTTATTTTTCATTCAGTCAGTATATTCCATGGGCCAGAAGTAGTCTATGTTATGCAGATACAGTGGTGAAAGGTACACACTGTCCCTGTCGTCATGAAGGGGACAACCCAGTGCAGGTGGGAGGAGCACTGGGGAAATGCAGCTGAGAGAAAGGACAGACAACCCTCCAGGAACCACACTGGACTTCAGAGAGGCTTGTTGGCTGCTGTTCACCTGGCAGGCTTCTAGATACCAGAGTACCCTTGGGCTTGGTGCCTGCTCCTCTCTCTATTGACACCCTCCCTCTAGGATGCCTCAGTGAGTTTACTGCTGTCTATTTGTAGCTATGGACCTGAGGTTTATACCTCCATCCATTCAAACTCCTCCTGGGTCCAGACTCATATATTCAAATGTCAGCCTAACTCTCTGTATTGACCTCTTTATGCATTATAATGATACATTCCTCATATGGCCATCATGAAAAGCAAACATGAAAGGAAAAGCACAGGAGTGCCTGGCACCAGTGTAGGTACTCAATGAGCATTAGCTGTTGGTATTATTCTTGACATCTCCGTGTGGGGTGAAGTTTTATTACCGGACATCTCCATGTGGATATCTAACAGCTGCACCATGTTATCTAGGCTATGAAACAATTCTTGGTTCCAACCACCATTCCGTTCTTATCGATGAATTTCTCAGGACTTCGGTGATGGGAGTGTGTGTTTTTCCACACAATGGACATGATTAGGAATGGTAGGCCAGGTCCTGCACAATAAATTGCTCCAACATTCCTATGGGTGACCATTGAGACAAGTTTCAGCCACTGAATGTAGCAAAGAATTGGAACTACTCTCAGCTGTTCATGTGAGTACTCTCAATCCAGAATATCTGGTAAATCAACTGTTAGGGATTGAATTGTGTCCCTCCAAAATGTATGTGGAAATCCTAACCCCTGTACCTGTAATTCTGACCTTGTTTGGAAATAAGGGGCCTGCTTTTATTATGTGAATGAGGTCATACCAATGTAGGGTGGGTCCTAAGCCTAACTCTTCTTAGTTATAAAAGGAGCAGAATACACACAGACACAAACAGGTGAAAAGGAAGACAGACAAAGAAGACAGATGCTTCTAGAAGGCCAGGAACACAAATGATTGCTGGCATCTACTAGAAGCTGAGGTAGACAAGGAAGGACCTCCCACTACAGCCATGCCCTGAATTCGAACTACTACCTGCTAAACTGTGAGAAAATAAATTTCTGTCCTTTAAAAGCCATCCAGTTGTGTTATTTTTTGTTATGGAGGGACTAGGTAACTAACACACATACCCGTTCTTATAAGTTCAGCCCAGTGCAGAATAATTTTCTTCCCTCCTTGGTCTAGCCCACCCGAACCTCCTCTTTCCCTATCAGTGTCCTTTGCTTTCACCTAAGAGCTATGACAGAGTCCGCTTGATGCTGACGCATTGAAATTTCAATTTATTTTTTATTTATGATTACTATTAATTCCAATATTTTCTACAGTTTTCAATGGAGACAGTCCTATAATCTATGAATAGCAGTTATACTTTTTTTGTACTAGCTTACACTTCCAGTGTTAAATGTTTAATAAAAATAATGATAGAAGCATCCTTATTTTATTTTTTATTAATTTTAAAGAGAATGTCCCACACGTCACCATGAACTATCATGCTAGTTGTAGTTTTCCACGTTCGGGAACTCCTTTTCTGTTCCATGTTTGCACCTAGTCCTTATCTGTCCGTGTGATTGGATTTTATCAACCTGCTTTGCCCCCATCTCTTGAGGTGAGCATATGTCTTCTCTTCTTTCACCTATGCATGTGGTGAATGAAATTACTAAATCTTTAATGTTCACTCAAATTTGTATGCCTACAATAAACCGCCTTGATCATGGCATGTTACGTGGTTTACCCTTTGCTGGATTTCCTTTGCTGGCATCTTATGTAGGGTTTTGCATCTCAGTTACTGAGTGTGCTTGTCCTCTAACTCTTCTTCTACCTTCCTTCTCTAATTTGTTATCATTTTTAAACTAGCCATAAGGATCAAGTTAGGGGAGTGTCTCATGGTTTTCTAATCTCTGTTGACTGCGTACAAGATTAAAATGACTGTTTCTTGCATGTTTGCTGGAACCTGACTGGAAACGATCTAGGTCTGCCATTTTCTTTGTAGGGAGATCTTGAACTACTGACCCATTTTATTTAGTGGTTAAAGGCCTCTTCTGGTGCTAATTTACTTGTAAAAAATTCTGATGCATGTTCTAGATTGCTCGAATCTCATCTTTAAATATTGATTATCAGGGCTTGTAGCCTCATGCAAGCCAATTAATCAATCCCAGATTTCCCCAAAGTCAGGCTCTGCAACTATTCCCGGTACCAAATTCCCTCATCTAAGACTTATTTGCAAAGAAAGATACAACAGTATGCTATCTACGCGGTTGTGTATCCGCAGCCTTCTTGAGTCCATAACGTGAGGTTACAGTCTTCTAATACTTTTTTTGTAATTGTTCTCTTTCTTTTTTTTTTTTTTTTTCCTTTTTTCACTGCCAATACCGCCCCCCACCCCAGTCTAGTAGTTTTAAAGTTGTGCGTTTCAGGTTCAAGTCTGTAATCCAGCTGGGATTCTGTGTGTGCTGCATGTGTGCATCAAAAGAACACGCTTCTAGAAGCAGAAAGCAGGCAGTGCGACTGTTCGGTGGTTGGCGGGGCGGGGGGAGGGGAGCTGCTGCCCAGAGAGGGCGCCCGAGGGAGGCAGGAGATGCCGGGCTGCCCACCGCAAGCCCGCAGACTCCAAGGAGGCGGAACCTGCGTGCACCATGAGCCTTTTGAGACAGGCCCAAGCCCGCCCAGCCGGGTGCTAACCTCGCACCCGCCAGGCTTGCGGGTTCCCCCAGGACTAGGGGAAGCCTGAGGCCAAGGAGGACAAGACCTAGGGTCTGGACCTGGGAACTGGTTCTGCCACGTGTGATCGCAGCACTTACGCTGGGAAGGAGGGCAGGAAGCATATCGCAACGTGCGTCCGGACGATGACCCAGAAGGGCAGGAGTTGTGGTCACCCACGGACTCTGCGTCTGCATATGGACGCCCCCAGGGTGCAATTCCAGGAGCAGAAGGCAAAGCCACAGAGGCCACAGTGCACCTCGCTGATGCTCCCCAGGGGCATTTCCCTAAATTTGGGGAACAGTCCCTCCTCTGGGCTAGGGACTTTGTTTCCTCCATTGTCATCACTGACTGTGAGCAGACTCTTGTCTAGGCAGACTAACGAGGAGTTATCAAAATGAGCTCCAAACTCCGGATTTGAGTTAAGGATCATAAATTAACACAGAGAAATACGACTTTAGCAATAAGTGCCTGCTTGAAGCCCAAGTTGCCTGAAAACACGGAATTTCAGTCTTTCAGCTCCTCTGCTAATCTAGGGACTAAGAACAGGATCTCACTGGAGCTCAAAGATGTGGGGCACTGGGAATACTCTGGGTCTGTCTGCTCATGGCTGATTGCCTGATTCCCAGTTTTATTATACAGCTTAAATACAGACCAGAAGAGGAGTTTGGGGCTTGACACCTGACATCTTAACACCAGTTCCTGTTTCTTGAGGAAGGAAGAGGTAAAATAAATCAGCGTTTGCTGTTTCCTTCTCCATCCCCGGAAGTCCTGATGAAGACCCTCTCAGGTAAGGATTGACAGGGAGTGGCTTGGTTTACTATTCAACTTTGTCCTTCAGTAACTTTGTTTATGTCCTGCATGTAAACTGTTGTGCATTGAGAAGCATTCTAATTCTTGTGCAGAAGGACTAGACCTCCTGCAGAATGACTATATTGTGCCTCCCTCGGGCACCCCTGTCTGCGCAGCACCCCCCAACGCCAACTGCCCAACCGCCCCTCTCCTGGCATTCTGCTTCTAGAAGCATGTTCTTTTGATGCAGAGATGCAGCACACACAGAATCCCAGCTGGATTACAGACTTGAACCTGAAGACCTTATGCAGAATGACAATTTATGAACCACTAAGCTCAGTACTAAAGCAGGTACTTATCCCTCAGAGAAGGCCCTGGGGGAGGTTGACACCTGCATTCCCCAGCGCTCCTGCTGCTCTAGAAGTGCCTGAAATGCCTCTCTGGGAAAGGCCTTCAGAGTAGTAGGCTCATGGCCCACGTGGGAATTCAGGCCTATTTTTCTGTTAGAACATCTCATTTCGCTCTGAAAATATTATTATCCAGTTTATCCACCAGGCATGAGTACAGACATCTCATATTTTCAAAATTAACCCCATTCTCTAATACTAATGTGCCACCAAGAGTATATTCCAAAGTTTTTCCAATAGGCTAGAAAGTCTTTGCAAAGAGGGGAGTCCTGCGCCATGTTGTGCAGTGACAACAGGGTTGGCATAATATGTTTACCGAGATACCTACCACTTTTTTTAATTTTTTATTGTGCTTCATTTGAAACTTTACAGAGCAAATTACTTTCTTGTTCAACCATTTATACACAATTGTTTTGTGACATTGGTTGCAATATTCATGATGTGTCAATATTGTCCTCTCCTATGCTCCAGTTCCCCGTTTCCATCCGCCATGATTCCTGTTCTGTCCTGCCCTCTTTTCAGTGCTTTTGGGCTGGTTTTGTACTTTTGGTCTCATACACATGATTGAACTAAGAAACACTTTCTTCACGTGTGTTGTTGTTTGTTTTATAGACCTGTCTAATCTTTGGTGGAGGGCGAACTTCCGAAGATACTTTCCACTTTGTTGCTTTCCATAATTCCTGAAATTCCAAGCCTGCCACCTGAAGAACTTCCTTTAGTGTTTCATTTAGAGCAAGTCTGGTGGCGATGAATTCTCTTAAGCGTCTTTCACCTGAGAATGTCAATATTTTTCCTTTACTCATGAAGGAAATAACAGCCTATAGAACACCGGGTTAATGTTTCTTTTCTTTCAGTGTTGAAAAAATGTTGTTTTCACAGCCTTTTCGCCTCCATGGCTTCTGATGATGAATACAGAGTCATTCCAATTGTTTCTCCTGTGTGAGATGAGTTGTTTTCTCTCTAGCTTCTTTGAAGATATTTTCTTGGTCCTTGTTATTCCACAATTGACAATGAGGCATTTGGGCATAAAATTATGTGAGTTTAACTTGTTGGAGTTTGCATAGCTTCTTGAATCTGTAAGTTTGTGTCTTTCAACAAATTGGGAAAGTGTTGAGCCAGTATTTCTTCAGATACTTTTTTCTACACCACATATTTTTTCTACACCGTATGGAATTCCAATAAATAAATGTTAGATATTTTTGAATTTTTTTGAGGCTCTGTTCATTTTTTTTCAATATTTGTTCTCTGTTTTCAAATTGGATATTTTCAATTGAACTGTTTTCATCTCATTGATCCTTTTGTCTGTCAACAGCATTCCGCTGTAGAGCTGATCAAGTGAATTTTTTATCCTATTTTTCTGTTTTTCCTGTCTAAAATTTTCATTTGTGAATGGTTTCTATGTATTTTTCTATTTTTCTAAGTTGTGCCTGTTACTTCTTTGAGCATGGTTAAAGTAGCTTTTTAAAGTTTTTGTCTGTGATTCCAAGACTGTGTCTTACTTCAATCTTACAGAAAATGTCGATGTTGTTTGTTTTAGGAATCACTTGACCCAGTTATGTTCAGGCTGCAGGTTCTTTCCCAACTTCTGTGTGCTGTGGCTCAGATGTCAGTTCAGATTTTGAAGACTTTGCAGTGATATTTGGATGTAATCTATGGGAGTGTCACTCAGTCTGGGACCTTGTTGGTGTTCTAACCCATAATGCAGTTCTCAAAGGATTGATCTACTTCTTAGGGTCAGAGCAAAGCATATGCAACTGTGGGAGTGGGGAGGGGTATGAAAAACAACTTTATGGTATCCCCCTCTTGAGCCGCCTGGTCTCTGTCTCTCTGAGGCTCTCTGATGTCTGAGCAGCTACCTTCCTGGTCCACTGGCAAGAATGTTGGGGCTTTAATCTCTTCATTCTGCTGCACAATTAAGTGACTGGGTCTGCGTATGAGGCCAAATAATGGTAAGATGGAGAAAATGTAACAGAGATTCCTGTACATTATTTGGTCCTTATATACTTAGGTCAGAGAGAAGGCACACTGTTTCGGGTGATACTTTGAAACAGGTATGGAGAAAAAGGCATTAACAGGTCGATAGCTGCATACTAGGTGTTACGGATTAAATTCTGTCTTCCCAAAATGTATATATCAGCTTGACTAGGCCATGCTTCTCAGTATTGTGCGATTATCCACCATTTTGTCAGCTGATGTGATTTTCCAATGTATTGTAAATCATACCTCTATGATGTTAATGATCGAGGATTTGAAGCAGTTATGTTAAGGAGGCAGGGCTCAGTCTACAAGATTAAGTTGTGTTTTAAGTCAATCTCTTTTAAGATATAAAAGAGAAAAGAGCAGAGAGACAGGGGGACCTCAGTAGCACCAAGAAAGAAGTGTCAGGAGCAGTGCATCCTTTGGACCTAGGATCCCTGTGCTGAGAACCTTCTTGTCCAGGGGAAGATTGGTGACAAAGACCTTCTCGTAGGAGTGACAGAGAGAAAAAGCCTTCCCCTGGAGTTGGCACCCTGAATTTGGACTTATAGCCTCCTAGACTGTGAGGGAATAATTTTCTTTGTTAAAGTCATCCATTTGTGGTATTTCTGTTACAGGAGCACTAGATATCTAAGACGCTAGGTACCAGGAGATGTACATTTCCCAGCTCTTTCGCTCCCAGGGACACTATGACTAAGTAGCCAATGCCATAAATCCATGCGAGCAGACTGTTCTGATTACTGCTTTGACTCTACTGTCTGTTATGGTAACCACACCCACCTTGTCTTTGTTGATTGAGTGCCACCACTTGGATGCTACCACCATGGGGTCCAGTCAACTGCATTGTAGTCAGGTGTCTTAATTCAGTTAGGGCAGTTCTCACTGTGGACTCTTACTTACATAAAATAGCAACCACAGAAGTCTTCAATAATGCTGGGGCTTGCTTCCCAAATTTGTACCTCACTGCTATGGTAAAAAGAGAGCCCTCTGGGCACTCCGTGTGTGGGTCTGTGGGTCCAGCCTAATAAATCCATTCTAACATTCCAATTTCCCTCAGCCTTTGGATACCTTCTCCTACAGTATACAATGGCAGATCTGCCATTTCCACTTGATTTATTTTAGGCCACCACTTAATCCATGCTTCAGTAAACCAGCCAAATAAACTATGAGATCCTTTTCTAACCTCTCAAGCTGAAACACTGAATGAAGAATCTATGCTTCCTGGGCCTATATCAATAAACTCAGACTAATCCACCTTTATGTTGCTTGCACCGTTATCCCACACCCAAAATAGCCATTCCCACACATATTCACCAGGTTTCTGTATGTATATATTAGAAAAATCAAGCAGTTCTTTTGGAGTTTAGCATAGCTTATCCTGGGTCACACTTCATAGCTCACCTTTTGGGGCTTGTTGGGACTGAAGTCTAGGTATAGGTCTAGAAGCAAAAATGGGCAGAGGCAGTGGGATGTTCAGCCGTGTCTTATAAGGCATCTGCCTAAGGTGATGCCCCAGGCAATGCCCCAGACACCACCCCAGGAGACAACTCAAACAAGACACTTCAGGCACAGCTGGGGTAATCTCATCAGATGGAGGTGGAAGGGATAATTGTTTTACTGGGAAGGGTGGCTTAGCCGGCAAAGTTAGAGAATCTCTTTAGATGGGAGTAAGAGGTCTGGTTCTGTTAGGAAGAGCGATTCAACAGAAATTGGAGGTTCATTGTCCCCCGCTTCCTGACTATCTGCCCATATGTCCTCATCCCAAGTTTCAGGATCCCATTTCTTCCCAATCAGTGCCCTTACTTTAACTTCAGAAACCATTTGAGGTTGGATATTCAACTGGTGCTTTAATTCAGTCACTCTTATGATAAGAATCTGAGTTTATTTTTGGCAGCATTAGCCTTGTTAGTATAAGAAATATGGTTTTCTTTCTGGGCACAAGTGGCAGCTTTCAGATCTTGTATGTGGTGCTTGAGCTTTGAGTCCATTTCTTTCATTCACCAGTGTGGCTAGCAAAAGCAGGACCAACCAAGCAGCTTCCTTATTATTCTTATTCTGACAAAATTATAGAAAAGTATCAAATATGTAATCAGGCAGAGCCTTGTCTCTCACAAATATTTGATCCAGTTGTAGTAGTATTTTGCGTATTTCTATTGTCACCTCCCACCATGGATTAGCAATAGCCTATTTACTACTGGAGACAGTCATCAGTGCCTTTAAGATTAGCCAGACTTGAGAATCAATTCAGAAAACTCATCCTTAAGATTTGGTTCCTCTGGAACCAGTGTAGGTACCAAATGTCTTAGCCTGGGATCTCTAGAGATGCAAAACTGGTGAACAGAATATATATATACACACATATATATATAAAAAAAAAGAGTGTGTGTATATATACGTGTGTGTATGTGTGTGTATATATATATATATATATATATAAAAAAATTTTTTTTTTATATGGAAACCCTAGTCGCATAATGGTTAATAGCTATAGCTGCTAACCAAAAGGTTAGCATTTCGAATCCACCAGGCGCTCCTTGGGAACTCTGTGGGGCAGTTCTGCTCTGTCCTGTAGGGTCACTATGAGTTGGAACCGACTCGACGGCAATGGGTACACACACACACACACACCCACCCACCCATATATGCTTACATATGTTAGTTGTGGCTGTTAGAGGCCATCGATCCTGTGTAAAACAGAATGAAACACTGCCTGATCCTGAACCATCCTCACAATCATTGCTATGTTTGAGCCCATTCTTGCAGCCATTGTGTCAGTTCATGTTGTTGAGCGCCTTCCTCTTTTTTTCTGACCCTCAGCTTTTCCAAGCATGATGAGCCTTTCCTGGGACAGGTCCCTCCTGAAAATATGTCCAAGGCACGTGAGACGAAGTCTCGCCATCCTTGCTTCTAAGGTGCATTCTTGGTGTACTTCTTCCCAGATGGATTTGTTTATTCTTCTGGCAGTCCATGGTATATTCAGTATTCTTTGCCAACACCATATTTTAAATGAATCAGTTCTTTGGTTTTCCGTATTCATTGTCTAACTTGCTCAAGCATGTGAGGTGATAGAAAATATCATGGCTTTGCTCAGGCACACCTTAGTCCTCAAAGTGACATCTTTCCTTCACAACACTTTAAGGAGGTCTTTTGCAATAGATTTGCCCAATGCAATACATTGTTTGAATTCTTGACTGCTGCTTCTGTGGGCATTGATTATGGATTCAAGTTAAATGAAATGCTTGATGACTTCAGTATTTTCTCTATCATGGTGTTGCTTACTGGTCCAGTTGTGAGAATTTTTGTTTTCTTTATGTTGAGGTGTAATCCATACTGAAGGCTGTAGTGGTTGCTCTTCATCAGTAACTGCTTCAAGTCCTCTTTACTTTCAGCAAGCAAGGTCGTATCAGCTGCATATCATAGGTTGTTAGTGAATCTTTCTCCAAAACTGATGCCATGTTCTTCTTCTTACAGACCAGCTTCTCAGATTATTTGCTCAGCATACAGATTGAGTAAGTATGGTGAAAGGATACCACCATGACACATAACTTTCTGATTTTAAACCACACGGTATCCCCTTGCCCTACTCAAATGACTGCCTCTTGGTCTACATAGATATTCCGCATGACTACAGTTAAGTGTTCTGGAATTCCCATTCTTTGGTAAGCTATCCATAATTTGTCATGAGCCACACAGTTGAGTGTGCTTGTATAGTAAACAAAAATAGGTAAACATCTTAGTGATAGTCTCTACTTTCAGCCAAGATCCATCAGACATCAGAAATGATATCCCATGTTCCATGTCTTCCTCTGAATCCAGCTTGAATTTTTGGTAGTTTCCTGTCTGTGTACTGCTGCAACTGTTTTTAAATTAAATTCAGCAAAATTTTTCTTGCATGTAATGTTAATGACATTGCTCGATAATTTCCGCATTGCGTTGGACCACCTCTCTTTGGAATGGGCACACATATAGATCTCTTTCAGTCATTTGGTCAGGTAGCTGTCTTCCAAATATATTGGAATAGACAAGTGAGCACCTCCAGCACTGCGTCCCTGTGTTGAAACATCTCATTTGGTACGCCATCAATTCCTGGAGCCATGTTTTTTGCCAATGCCTTCAGTGCAGCTTGGAGTTCTTCCTTCAGTACCATCAGCTCTTGATCCTATGCTACCTCCTGATATGGTTGAACGTCGACCAATTGTTTTTGGTGTATTGAGTCTTTGTATTCCTTCCATCTACTTTTGATGTTTCCTCTGTTGTTCGATATTTTGCCCATAGAATCCTTCAGTATTGCACCTAGAGGCTTGAATATTTCCTTCAGTTCTTTCAGCTTGAGAAATGCCAGGTGTTTTCTTCCCTTTTGGTTTTCTAACTCCAGATCTGTTCACATTATATTATCATACTTTGTCTTCTCCAGCTTCCCTTTCAGGTATTCTGTTGAGCTCTTTTACATTATTTTTCCTTCCATTCTCTTTAGCTACTGTACATTCAAGAGCAAGATTCAGAGTCTCTTGTGACATCCTCTTTGGTCTTTGCTTTCTTTCCTGTCTTTCTAATGACTTTTTGTTTTTTTCATATATGATGTCCTTGCTATCATCCCACAACTAATCTGGTCTTCGATCATTAGTGTGCAGTGCATCAAATCTATTCTTGAGATGGTCTCTAAATTCAGGTTTGATATACTCAAGGGCATACTTTGACTCATGGACTTGTTTTAATTTTCTTCAGCTTCAACTTGAACGTGAATATGAGCAACTGATCATCTGTTCTGCAGTCAGCCCCTGCCCTGATTCTGACTCATGATATTGACCAAGTGAAGAGTGATTCAGAGAAAAACATGGATAGAGTGTGACCTAATTTCCATAAAAACAAACAAATGAATGTACTTACATGTGTCCCGGCAAAAAGAAGTGTGTAAAAGGGTACATATGTATCTTTGGACACTGGACACTTCAGGGGAGCAGGTATAATATACTTATGTGGGGATGGCTCTTATTATAACTTCTATATACAAATCTCTATTGTTAAATGTGTTATAAGAATGTAAAAGCTTTTAAAGTTTAATAACATCATACGTGTATGTGTGTGTATTTGAAACTTTTTTTCTTTTGACTATTTTATATATGTGTTTTTTAGTTATCTAGTTTTTTTTTTAGTGTGGCTATAGCAGAGATACCAAAAGTGGATGGCTTTAACAAACAGAAACTTATTCTCTCACAGTTTAAGAAGCAACAAGTTTGAAGTCAGGGCACCAGGTCTAGGAGAAAGCTCTCTCTCTTTGTGGCTCTGGGGGAAGGTCCTTGTCATCTATCTTCCCCTGGCCTAGGAAATTCTCAGCGCGTGGACACTGGGTCAAAAAGACGTGCTCCACTCCAGGCACTTCTTCCTTGGTGGTATGAGGTCCCTCTCATTTCCGCTCACTCTTCTCTTTGTATCTCAAAAGAGACTGACTCAAGACTCACCCTAATCCTGTAGATTGTGTCCTCCCTCATTAACCTAACTGCCTCTAATCCCGCCTTATTTACATCACAGAGGTTAGAATTTACAACACATAAGTAATCACATCAGATCACAAAATGCAGGACAACCACACAATACTGGGAATCATGGTCTGGCCAGGTTGGCACACGTTTTGGGGGACACTATTCAATCCATAACAACAGAGAAAACACTGTCTTCAATGCCAGATTCAGAGACTTTTATCAATCTATGAAGGGCAAACACAGAAATTGAACAAAATTCAGACCAGCGAATTATTGCTTGCTCTTGTAACTAATGACTTCTTCTGGTCTCTGTACCTGGAAATGGCCAAAAAGAATTCTGTGAGGATTAATTCAGTTATTGCTAAAACATCTACTGCATTTACATGTCTACAGATAAGGAATAATGCTGGACACCATGTGTGATTCATTAAGTAACACAGGGACTATTAGACTGTTGTTCTCCTTCTCTGATATGCCACTATCACCTTCTCCCCTTGTTGCTCTCCTGAAAAACCCACACTTGTATATTCTAGGCTTTTTTCCAGAATTGAATTTGCAGGAAGTTGAAGATACATCTTTGAAAGATAAAGAAGACTTTGGCCACATTGTCTTTAGACAGTCGAACTTCCCAGCCAGCCTCTGTGCAGGATGGGAATTCACAATCCCTCCTACTCAGTACCTCTGAGCAGGACGGGATTTCTGTTTCATTATCAGGAGACTGTGGAATTCACCCCTCTTCAGAAAACTTACTTTCCTTTGCCTCAAACTGTCCCTCTCAGGATCTGTCATGGTCACTCTGAGAAATTCACATGGGCAGCCTGTATGGAAGTGCCCATCCTAGAGTCCCTGCCCTCCCTTCCTTGCTCCATAGGGCTTCCTCTGACACTTGGGGTCACATCTCCCAGGGAGTACACACCTCTGGCACTTCCAGGGATTCCCAGGCCCTGGGATACTGTGGATGGGACTTGGAACTCAATCTGTTTCTTCCCATCCTCACCTTTGGTTATCTGTGTTCTGTCTTCACCAGATTTAGGAGGCCTTGTCTTCTCTTTGCTCATTTCATTTCAGTCAGGCTTTTCTATTCCAACTCTCTGATCTCAGGACACATCAGGTTAGACCACAGAAAAGAGAAAGACCAAGCAAACATCACTGATCTGTGCAGAAGCTGCTGGGAAGGGATTCGATTCTCATTGGTTTAGGGTTTTAAGCCCACTGCTCACCGGCAGGCAGGTTCCCCCCAGAGTCTGGCTTCTGTCTGCTACCTTGTACTACAAAGAACTCAGTGACCAGCCCACCTTCACAATCACACCTCCCTTAGAGCTATCTTTGCAGAGGCTCTTTCTCAGACTTCCATGTCCCACTGAAATCCCATTTCTCTTTCCTTACAAACATTGTGCTCATTCTCAGGGCCCTGAGACCTCATCTGCAGGTGAGTCTTGTCCTCTTCTCTCCTTGGCGGGGGGAGCTTTGGAGTGGACCTCATGTCTTTGGACAGCTATCCTGGGGCTTCTTCCACCCTGGTGCTCTAGGGCTGGATCTCTCCATGTACTTGAGGGGTCGTGGAAGGGGCACAAGGCTAAAAGAGTGGATCTTCCAGGTGAGGTGGGTTTAAGAAGCCTGAATGAAGTTCTTCCCTGAAGGGTGCATATTTTGCAGTCCAGACATCCTGCTCCTCTCAGTCTAAGTGTCCTAGCACGTCTTCAGGTGCTTTCTCCTTTGACCTTGAGGCCATGCCTGCACCCTCTGCAGCCAGGTCTCCGACATGTGTAGCAGCACCAGTAGGTGTGGTAGCCTCTTCAGCCCCTGTCTCCTCCTCCAGATGCTCCTGGAGGTGCCTGGCTCTTCTTGCCAGGACTCCAGGATGCTGACCAGGGACTCAGTGTTGGTTAGACTGAGGGCAGACCTGATGGCACTCACTTTCTTCAAAAACTCGGCCTCAAGACCAGGGGCCTTTTGCCGACAGGGGTGTGAGATGTTTTGGTCTGGTCTGCCAGACCATGGCTAACCCCTTGACCTTACACACTTGGGTAGAATACTCATACTTGACCTATGGATCTCTGGAGTAATTTGATGAGTGGGAATTCTGCCTAGTGGAAGCTGATGCAAAAGGCCTCGCTGATACTTGGGGAATCCTCCTGGGCTTGGAACTTGGGCTTTTTGTTCTCATGTTCTACCCTGAGTGACACTTTCCTCTTGGGTTGAGACTTGCAATAATGGAGAGTTAATTTACATGAGCCGTCTGGGCTCTGGTGTCTCAACTGTGACCTAAGTCTCTGGTCTAGGCATCCCTGGAGGCCTCTCCATCACCACCATCCTCCACTTCCACAGTCCCCATGGTTTCTTTCTTCTTCCCCAGGCACAGACCATACTTTAGGGAATTTACTCTGGGCAATAATGTCTCCTCCAGAAAATTTCAGCGATGGTACTACCTTATAGCAAAAGTCTATCGTTTTTCCAAAAATTATAATACATTGATTTAAAAATAAAACTCCCAGTTTTCTTTTAGTAGATTCCAATTCATAGCAACCCTATAGGACAGAGTAGAACTCCCCTTAGGGTTTCCAAGGAGCAGCTGGTGGATTCCAACTGCCAGACCTTTTAGTTAGCAGCCGAAGGTTTATCCTGTGATAGTTTATAATATAAACAGAGGATCGCCACATTAAAAAAATTTTTTTTTTTTTTTGCGTTTGTTGGATGGAAGTGAATTTGCTCCTGTGGAATATGGAAGTTACCTCATCCTCTGCACCTTCATGATAATACATGGTTTCTCTAAAAACTGTTTTCTATGAAAGTTATTTTTTTTAGTAAATTTAGAGTGTAAACATTGAAACAGGAGAATCGGTCTCCTCTTTGTAACTTGTTTTCATACTCCTTTTAAGGGAAGGATTTTCACAGAAGGAATTATACTTAAAGAGACAGCGTAATTTGTACTTTTATGTGTGATTTAAAACTTCTCCTCGTACCCTTAACTAGCCTACACCAGGAGATTAAGATTGCCTTTCTCTGAACAGAAGCCCATTACCATGTCCTTCAGCGTGAGGCAGAAACAGATGTCCACATTTGAGAGTCTGATGGCACAAACCTTAGTAGCCAAATCGCAACCATGCCTCCTGTGGGCGGGGGCGGGTCTTGTATATGTCAGCTTAAGGGTCAGTTTTTTTCTGAGTTTGAGGGAAGGATTGGCGAGTTAAGGAAGAAAGAGAAGGAGTTTGGGAGGGGAGTGTAAGCTCCAGTGACAGACAGAAGATGGGGTGGGGGATCTCTCAAAGGGTATTAGAGGCCAGTCAGAAAAGCAGGAAGCAGCAGGAAGCAGGGCCAGTGGAGGGCAGCACTGGGTGGAGGAGGACAGCAGAGGTAATAGTAGTAGGGAGGGCAACAAAACTGGCCTGAAAAGAGTGATACATGACTGATCCTAGATGAAGCTCAGGTTGAGAAAAGTAGGAAAATAAAAAATTCTATCCTGTAGCCATGTTTGTGGTTAGGGGTTGTTAGGCTCTTGAGGGAGGTGGGCAGGAGACACAGGAGGGGAAGGGGAGTTCCTGGATCTAGGAAGGAGTCTACAGCCCTTCTTCTGCCCTCAATGATGTGGGTTCTGGCCTCTTCAACCTACCACTCCCAGAACCTCCTGAGAAATTTCCTTAGTTCTTCACATGGTATATTAATTCCATCTCATTAGAAAATATAATAATGAAGTACGCTTCTTGCAACCCACCCTTTCCACCATCCTATACTCTCTGCCCCAGTTGCCCACTGGCTTCCTTCCCTTCCACCATGTTCAGATCCAGAACAAAAGAGTGCCTTTTCTGCAGCTATTCTGGAAAGCTCTCAAACTTACAATTGAATTCTTTCATTTCATCCCTCATTTATTCCTACATTTCTTATTGACAAAATAAACTTTGGTTAATTATCCACTAAATGACAGAATGTGCTTTCTCAGGAGAATCTTCCTTATGACCTTATCCATTCACCCCAAATCCTTCATCTTGTCCTACCATGGCTCTCTTTTCTGGTGGAAGTCAGACCTTTTGTTCTGTAGCACTCATCAATCGGGGACAACTTTTCCTCACCTTTATCTGGAGTCTTAGAGAAAGGCCTTTTCCTCGTGTATCACTGTTTCATCCTGCTTGGGTGAAGATGTCCAAACATAATGGTCTGAAGGACCTTTATCCCTTCTCCCAGCAGGAAGCTTTAATAACCTGGGGACTCTGGCTTGCTCCTGAATTTCCTTGATTCAGTAGCTACAGTTTCTCTCCCACAAGACCTGAGGTTGGCACCCTTTTCAAAAAGCAGCTGAGATCTGAGTTAGCACCAAGGCTTCCGTAATCCTGTGTGACATCATTGCTGACACTGCTGAGTTCCATGGGCCCAGTTTGAAGCTAAACACGGCAACCAGAAAAACATGAAACTGTCAGGTAGGCGCTTGAGAAGTGCTAGTGCCAATGTGGGAAGAAGGAGATTAGATACTAAAAATGAATTGAAACTTTTCGGTGCCGTGTAAGGAGTTACTATCCCTTGGTGGGTAAAGAGAGCACAGGGAATGATAACAGTATCATGGGCAGCTGCTTTCTCCCAGTCCTCTCATTTGACTCTGTTGGAATCATGTCTCTCCAGCTCTGGTTATAAAATGTCCACTCTGAGCCCCTCTTAGGTCTCCTTAGTCTCTGAGTCTTCACACAGGCTCTGCTCTCTGACTAGGAGATGTTCTCTCCCTTCCCATCTGCTGGCCTACTCTCCCTGGTGAAGCGTGGAGGTGAAGAAAACTGACCCCACTGGAACAGATGAGGTTTATGACTTACCAAAAAGCCCTAAGACTCAGGAATTTTGTGGTCAGCCAGAATGGGAAGTTTGGGAGTTGACTTGGGGAAAGCCCATGACAGACTCTGCTTTTGTTTAGGAGGCCATTTAGAAGAGAAACCAGCAAATGGGGAGACCATTTGAGGAAGAAATTAAGAAGGTTGGGGTGGTGATGAGGAAGGAGGAGACTTCTCCAAGGAAAATAAAAATTCCAACATGGGGATGGTAGGGGTTTGTTTTGTGTGACCGAAAAGGACAGAAGAGGCAGGAATGGTAGGGAAACAATAGAAGAAAAGATAATCTGTGCCTGTTCACAAATGTAACAAATCCCCCAGTGCTTTTACCCTGTTTCCTCAGACTTTTCTCATCAAGCCATCCTTCCCCTTTTACTGAAGCCTGTGGAAAATACCTGGGGCTTCCTGGATGCTCGGCCTTTTTTCATCCCTTAACTATTCAGTCATATTCCCAACTTGGTTCAGGCATGACTTCCTGGTTGTAGTCTTCCCTGAATCTTCTCCTGGTAGATGAGTCCACTTCTTGCTCTGTACTCCATTGTACCCAGGAAACCCTTTACCACAGCATAAAACACAATTGCATTTACTACACATTCTTCCCCTCTCTGTGCCCATGCCTTCTATGAGACTCCAGAACACCTTTCATTAGCAGTAGGAGTCTTCTTCTACCTGTTGAAGGCCGACCTTACGGTTGCTTCAGCCATTGAAATAGTAGCAGAGATGATAGAAGGAGAGAATTGAAAAGATTTTACATTGAGTCTTGCCCTTTTGTTGCTCTTAAACCCTGAGAACCTGTGGGAATGACCCCAGGCCAGCCTGCTGAATGATGAGGGACCATTGGAAACAGGATCCAGCGGTTTCACTGAGTTGATTTTATGAAACTGGCTCGCAGGTGACCTGGAATCAAATTGTAGACACATGAGTAAGCCCTGCTGCGAGCCACTGTGGCTGGCCCAGATCAGAAGAACCCCAAAGTGACAACCTGAAAAATTGTGAGCTTAGTAAATGGTTGTTTTTTTAAGACACTACCTTTTGGAGTCATTTGTTACACAGCAATACGTGACTGATACACCTGTTGACTTTGCCGTTTCTCTTACCAGGCAGTGAGGCAACTTCTCTAAGTCATTTCATCACCAAGAGCATCTGGCCTAGGGTCTGACATGTAGCTGTTTATACAGGAAATCTTTGTTGACTTACTGCATGAATTAGTAATACGAATTTTATGTGCGAGTCTGCACAAAATCATGTATGAAAAAAAGCATGATTTTTTAAAAAATAAAATGAATTGAGGTTCAGAACTACCTGCTTACAAAATTGAGGGGAGTTTTTAACCTCACTTACTTTTAGGGTACTCCCTCATCCAGATATGCAGTAATTCCCAGGGTCTAATGAAGGACCAGTGCTTGGAGAAGACCTTCAACACACCCATTGCCTCAGCCTATGTGGGTGGTCTCTCTAGAAGCATTCGTTCTGCTGTTTCCATTCTCAGCTGGAGCATGAGAACCTTGGTGGGGCTGTCAACAGCATAACAGGGTTTGTCTACTTATGTGCCTGCATCAGCCTTTGAGGTGCTGTAACCTACCCCAGGGCACTATCAAGAAGGAGCTCCTACTCCTCCCAATGTCTAGGACACTACTATCTGACTGTCACTCTTCCCCTGGGCTCCAGTTCACTCAGTGTGATCACCTCAGTGAGCTGAGGCTTTTACCACAGACTCTTCAGAGTCTTGAAGTTTCAGAACTTCAACACTGTGAGTCCAGCTATCTCCTTGAAATGAGGTAGGGAAGGAGGAAAAATGTAGGAAGACTTTATTTTCCATTTAATGTTGCAATAAAATTTCTTGCCCTGCATTTTTGAAGGGTCCTGCCTAACAATTCCCTCTGTTCTCTTCCAAGATGTAGGACGATGAAGAGTGAATGTTTGTTGTGTCATAATCTGCAGAAGGCTGCAAAGTGCACATGGGGTCCATTCCCCCGATGCTCACACTAGAGCACCCCACCCACGTGGAAATCTCTGCAAGTGTTACTGAGTCCCTCCCACATCCACAGTGAACAGCTTTCAGATTCTTATAAGAGGGAATTGTGTCCTAACACCAGCTGCTCCCTGGAAACCCTATGGGGCAGTTCTACTCTGTCGTATAGGGTCTCTGAGTCAGAATTGACTAGATGGCTACAGGTTTGGTTTTTTCTTTCAGCCAAGTGGTGAGAGTTTGATGTCAGCTCCATAATCGTGTTATTAAAAAATGATGACAAAGTACCAGGTGAAAGTAACAAAACAAAACTGAAATGTAATGGCTTTTTCACATTTATTGGCCCCACAGAGTTCCTTCGAGGTGTTTACTTTTCACTAGATTCGGAGAAATCTTTGTGAGAGAGACAACAGCTTGAGATAGCTCCAAAATTACGTTTCCCTCCTTAATGTTAGGTTACATTAAGAGCTGGTTGGCTGGTTTATGATCTGCCTGCTTCACAAAAATAGAAGGCCCATGCAGGCAGGAACTTGTCTGTTGTGTTTGTCAGAGTATCCTGGTACCTGGTGCCTAAGAAGTGCTAAAAAATTATTTGAGTGAATGTGGGTGGGTTTTTATAAAAAAACACTGTGTTGCTGTCTTTATTTAGTTAAATAGTGAAAACAGGGATAAGGAAAATGGAGACAATTATTTGTATAATTTAGAGTTACATAAGGTGAGAATAGAAGTTGAATAATGAAGAGATAAAAAAATAAGCTGTGTGGATGGAATGTACCCCCTTCCCTTTGCTTTGGAGGGAGACATTTTAAAATTGGATCGTTTTTTCCCTACTGATTTATAGGTTCTATATGTTAATTGAAAAGTTAGTCTTTTAGGAATCACAAATACTTCTATTGAGATACAATTCACCTGCCGTAACACTGCCTTTGAAAATATGCACAATACCGTGGCTTTTAGTATATGGGCAGACTTGGCACAACAGTCACCACTGTCTAGCTTCAGAATATTTTCAGTGCCCAGTAAATAAAGGCCCTTGTTAATGAAGGCGTATTAACAGTCATCCTCATTACTCCTTTCCTCCACGCCGTAGCAACCACTAATCTACTTCTGTCTGTGTTGGTTTGTTCTGGACATTTCATGTAAATGGAATCATGCACGTTGCGGTCATTTGTGTTTGGCTTCTTTCATTTAGCGTAATGTTCTCAAGGTTCGTCCATGTTGTGGCATGTATCAGTACTTGGTGCCTTTTTGTGGCTGAGTAATATTCCAGTCTATGAATATACCACATCCTGTCTATCAGGTCATGACATTTGGGTTCTCTCCACATTTTGGCTGTTATGAATAACACTACTAGGAATCCTCTGTGTGAGTTTGTATGTGAATATGCTTTTGATTCTCCGGGGTGCAGACCTAGGAGTGCAATTGCAGTGTTGTGTGGTAATTCTATGTTTAACTTTCTGCAGAATTTCCAAACCGTTTTCCAAAACAATTGGATCATTTTACATTTCCACCAGCGGTATTCCAGCTTCTGCACATCGTCGCCGACACTTGTCCATCCTGTTGAGTTTAGCCATCTTACTGCTTTTGAAATAGTAGTGCACTTTAGTTTAGATTTGCATTTCCCTGATGACTAATGAGGTTACGCTTCTTTTCCTGTGCTTGTTGACAGTTTCTGTATCTGCTTTTGAGAAATCTCTATTCAAATCCTTAGCCTGCAAACCTTTTTTCAGCTTTTTGCCTGTATTTTTACTCCCTTCATATACTTTTTGATATGCCAAAGATCTATAGATCTTAACAGTTTTAGCCTTCATATTTTGGGATTTTTAAAAAGTCTTTCTCTTTTATCAATAAAAAGAAAATAAAAACTTCTAAAATTTTTATGGTTGCATATTTTAATTTTAAATATTCTATCCATCTGGAATTTCGTTTTGTGTAAGGTATGAGAAAAAGGATGAAAACATTTTTACAGGTGGTCTGAGTGATTACCAGATTGCTACAAACGCTCCTTTTCCCATGACCCATATCTTCACTGCATTTTCCCGTAGTCCGTACAGAGACGCCTTTTTATAAAGGGAGGCCACCATTCCCAGCCATTTCATTTTAAGGTTTGTTTTCTGCAATTAAATCCCTTGTGTATCTTATCTACACACCTTTTCTTTTAAGCTAATACAAATTTTGTGTGAGTAGGACCTTGTCGAGTGCAAGATGGGCTTGAATTTCATAACTGGTTCCGTGTGGTGCAGCCCAGCAGATGGACAGACAGAAGCAGGGGCTGCAGAGGCGACAGAAGCTATGAGAACGTCAGCCTCTAGAGATTTGCTGTGGAATTTCAGATAAAGATTCCATGTGCCAGGAATAGTCTACATCATGTGGACGCAATGGTGAAAGTACCCATTGTCCCTGCCATTGTGAAGGGGACACCCAGTGCGGGTGGGAGGGGAACTGGTAAAATGCAGTCAAGAGAAAGGACAGACCATGCTCCAGGAACCACACTGGACTTCAGAGAGCTTTGTTGGCTGCCGTTCATCTGTCCGGCTTCTAGATGTCAGAGTGCCCCCAGGCTCAGTGCTTAGTCCTCTCTCTCTATTGACACCCTCTCTCTAGGATGCCTCAGGGAGTCGGTTGCTGTCTGTCTGTAGCTGAGGATGTGATGTTTACACCTCCATCCATTTCAACTCCTCCTGGTTCATGACTTCTATTCAAATGTCAGCGTAACTCTCTGTACTGAGTTCTTCATCTGTAAAATGTGCCTTATAATGATACATTCCTCACATGGGTATCATGCAGAGCAAGTATCTTAAGAAAGGAGAAGCCCTCACAAGAGTCCTGGCACCAGTAAGTGTTAGCTGTCAGTATTATTACCTGACATCTTTACGTAGATGTCTGACAGCTATGCCATGTTACCAACGCCATGAAACAATTCTTGGTCCCAACCCCGTTCCACCCTTATCGATGAATTTCTCAGGGCTTCACTGATGGGAATGTGTGTGTTTTTCCACATAATGGACATGGCTAATAAAGGTTGGCCTGGTCCTTCATAATAAGTTGCTCCAAAGTTTATATGGGTGGACTCAGACAAGTGATAGCCAACTAATATAGACAAAAAATAGAACTCTCAGCTGCTCATATTTGTACTCTCAGCCTAGAATATCTGGTGAGGGTACTATATGGACTGAATTGTGTAACCCCAAAGGTACGTTGAAATCCTAACTACTGTACCTATAAATGTGACCTGATTTGGAAATAGGGGATTTTTAAAATTATTTTAATGAGGCCATACCAGTGTAGGGTGGGTCCTAAACCTAATCCCTTCTGAGTTACAAAAAGAGCAGAATAGACACAGACACAAACAGGGGAAGAGGGAGACAGACAAAGGGGAAGATAATCTACAAGGCCAGGAACGGAAAGGGTGGCTGGAAGCTGCTAGAAGCTGAAGTAGACATGAGCCATGCCCTGAATTCCTACTTCTAGCCTCCCGAACTGTGAGAAAATAAATATCTGTTCTTTAAAGCCACCCAATTGTGTTATTTTTTTCTCATGGCAGTACTAGATGACTAACAAATACCCATGGTTATACATGAAGCCTGGTGTAAAATAGTGTTCTCCCCTCCTTGTCTAGCCCACCCAAATCCTGCTATTTCCCTATCAGTGTCCTCTGCTTTCACTAAGAGCTACAACAGAGTCGGCTTGATGCTGATGCATAGAAATGCAGTTTATTTTTTAGTTTATATTTACGATTGACTGGCATTAATTTCAATGGTTTGTAAATTTTTCTGTGGAGGCATTTCTGTAATCTATGAATAATAGCAGTTGCAGCTTTTCCTTCTTTTTGTTGTCATTTTGTTCTAGCTTGGACCTCCAGTGTTAAATATTTAATATAAATAATGATAGAAAGCATCCTTATTTTTTTAATATTTTTTTGTGTGCTTTAAGTGAAAGTTTTCAAATCAAGTCAGTCTCTCACACAAAAACGCATATACACCTTGCTACACACGCCCAATTACTCTCCCCCTAATGAGGCAGCCTGCTCTCTCCCTGCACTCTCTCTTTTCGTGTCCTTTTCGCCAGCTTCTAGACCCCCTCCACCCTCTCATCTCCCTTCCAGGCAGGAGATGCCAACATAGTCTCAAGTGTCCACCTGATCCAAAAAGCTCACTCCTCACCAGCATCCCTCTCCAACCCATTGTCCAGTCCAATCCATGTCTGAAGAGTTGGCTTCGGGAATGGTTCCTTTCCTGGGGCAACGGAAGGTCTGGGGGCCATGACCACTGGGACCCTTCCAGTCTCAGTAAGACCATTAAGTATGAATTTATGAGAATTTGGGGTGTGCATCCCACTGTTCTCCTGCTCCCTCAGGGTTTCTCTGTTGTGTTCCCTGTCAGGGCAGTCATTGGTAGTAGTCGGGCACCATCTAGTTCTTCTGGTCTCAGGATGATGTAGTAGCTGATTCACGTGGCCCTTTCTGTCTCTTGGGCTCGTAATCACCTCGTGTCCTTGGTGTTCTTCATTCTCCTTTGATCCAGGTGGGTTGAGACCAATGGATGCACCTTAGATGGCTGCTTTCTAATGTTTAAGACGCCAGACGCCAGTCTTCAAATTGGGAAAGCATCCTTATTTTAATGCTAATTAATTTTAAAGAGAATGTCCCACATTTCACCATGAACTATCATGCCAGTTGTATCTTTCCAACTTAAGGAACTCCTTTTCTGGTCCATGATTGCTCAGAGTCCTTATCTCTCAGTGTGATTGGATTTTATCAACTGCTTTGTCCCCATCTCTTGAGGTGAGCATGTCTTTTCTTCTTCCATCTATGCTTATGGTGAATTAAATTATTAAATCTTTAATGTTCACTCAAGCTTGCATGCTGACGATAAACCCCCTTGATGATGGCGTATTACCTGGTTTATACTTTGCTGGATTTCCTTTGCCAGTATTTTATGTAGGTTTTTGCATCCCAGTTACTTGGTGTGCTTGCCCTGTAACTCTTCTTCTACCATCCCTGTCTAATTTGGTGTCAATATTAAACTAGCCTTAAGGATGAAGTAGAGGAGCATTTCATCTTTTTCTCTTCTTCTCTGACTTTGCATAAGATTAAAATGCTCTGTTTCTTGCCTGTTTGCTGTAACCTGAATGAAAGTGGTCTCGGCCTCCTATTTTCTTAGGGAGATCTTGAACTACTGATCCATTTTGTGTAGTGATTAAAGGTCTTTTCTGGTGCTACTTAGAAAAATTTCCACTGCATGTTCTAGGCTGCTAGGATTTCATCTTTAAATGTTATGTTGTTATCACGATTTTCAGTCTCATCCACGTCAATTACTCAATCCCAGATTTTCCCTCATTTTTCCAAAGTCAGACTCTACATCTTTTCCTGGCACCAATTCCCTTATCTAAGACTTCTTTGCAAACAAAAATACAACCCAGCATCTTTGAGTCCATGATGTGAGAATACAGTCCCATATAACTTTTTTTGTAACTGTTGTTAAGTGTTTCTCCTCTTTTTTTTTTTTTTGTTCATTTCCCACCTATCTAGCAGTTTCAAAGTTGTGCACTTCAGGTTGAGGTCATTAGCTGGATTGACTCTGTGCAGGGCCATGCGGTGCCAGTTGCAAATGCGCATCAAAAGAGCACTCCTCTAGAACTAGGAGGCAGGAGGAGGTGGTTGGGCTGTTGGGGGGGGGAGGGAACTGGGCAGGGCTGTGTGGAGAGGGGCGCCTAGGGGAGGTGCCAGGTCGGAGGCTGCCCCACCACAATCTCACGTGCATCAGGAAGGAGCTGGCTGCAGGAGCCTTTCGCGAGAGTCCCAGCCCACCCAGCCTTGCCCTGAACTCAGACCCGCTAGGCTCACAGGTCCCACCAGAACTAGGGGAAGCCTGAGGCTACCGATGTCAAGTCCCAGGGTACACCCCTGAGCCCAGTCACAGTGCTTATGCTGGGATAGGAGGGCAGAGGAGGCGTATGGGGACTTGGGTCCAGAGGGTGACCCAGAAAGGGTGGGAGAGTTGTGGTCACCCTAGGACTCTGGCTCCGCACGTGAAGGGCCCCAGGTTGCACTTCCAGGAGGAGAAGGCGAAGCCACAGAGGCCACACTGCTCACACAAACAATCCCCCACCCCCCTCTGCCCTTTCTCCAGGCTGGACGCCCCTCCTGTGCTGTCCTCAGAAGGGCTCTTCAGGGACCGCACCCCTAGTTTGCGGAGCAGCAGAGCCTGCCCCAGTCTGGACTAGGGACTTTATTTCTTCCACTCTCACCACTGGCTGAAGGCAGACTCCTGTCTCTACAGACTAAAGAGGAATTATCAAAATGAGCTCGAAACTCTAGATTTGAGTTAAGGATCATAAATTAACACAGAGAAATACAACTTTAACAACAAAGACCTGTTTGGAGCCCCAGTTGCAATTAAAAAAAAAAAAAAAACTTGAACAGGGGGAGTGATAAAGTCTTCCTTCTTTTCCACCCTCTCTCGGTGGTCCCAAGCTTTCTCATCTCCCACCTCACAAGACTGTATCAACTGCTTTGAGACTTTTAGAATAAAGATCCCCAGGCATATCACTGCTGTTACCCTGTGAGGATTTCCCCAGTGCTGGGTTAGACTAAGACAGAATCCTTCCAAGGCTTCCAGGGCCTGTGTACTGGACGGTCAGCACACGGAGCCTCAGAGCCCACTTTGTTTTTCCTGCAGTTGGGCACGACCCCAGGGACATGACCCTTGAGAGTGCTGACACTTCCTGAAGCCAGTGACCCTCCCCCTGGGCTTCTCTCTGCCTGGGTCTCAGAATCTCTGAGGCCAACTTGTACCCTCGGAAGTGTTTCTGCTGAAGGACACGTAAACAGCACTGTGGATTTGTGTCCTGCAGTCTGCAAAACTGCCTCCCCTGAGTGGGGTGAGGAGCTAGTGAAATACTGAAATCATTGAAACTAGCAGAAGCCACAGCTCATGGTGCTGGGAGAGAACTGGGAAGGACGGAGAGGTGAAGAGGCTATAAAGGCCCAGTCGTGAAGGCGACCATGGGCCAGGATGTCCTGAAGTCGCAAAGCTGACCAATGCTGAGTGCCCTAAAACCTGCCACTCCTGTACCCATCTTTTCTTTCAATGGACAAAGTCTTCCCCTGCTCTTATGTGCCTGGGCTGGAAGGGCCTTTGACTTATAACATGAAGCAGCCTCCAGAGCCTCTTGGGGCAAGTGATGGTCAAGGAGGCTCTGCCTAACCCCACCCTGCCCTTCCCAGTTGTCAGAGGACCAGGAATTTCAGTCTTCCAGCTCCTGGGCTGATCTAGTGACTTGTAACAGGATTTCGCTGGAACTGGAAGGTGTTGAAGACAGGAAGTACTCCTGGGTTTCTTCACCCAGCTGAATGCCTAGTTCCTGGTCTTATTACACGGCTTACATTCAGGATAAGAAGAGGCGTTTGGAGCTTTACGCATGACCTCTTAGCAGAGGTTTCTGTTCAGGAGCAAAGAGGTAAAAAGAAGCAGTGTCTACTAAGTCCTTTTCCAAGAGTCTCAGGAAATTCTCACGAAGACCCTCTCAGGTAAGGACTGACGGGAAATGCCTTGGTTTAATATTAAACTTTGCCCTTGACACATTTTGTTTATGGAGGGCATATACATATTGTCCGCTCAAGGAAGCACTGTAGTTCTTATCTAGACTTTATGTAGAATGAGTATATATAAAACCTAAACTTGGTCCTTAAGCAAGGGGTTACCTCTCAGAGAAGGCCTATGGGAAGGTTTCTACCAAATTCTGTGGTGCTGCCATTGCTCCAAGGAGCCCAGGTGGTGCCAAATTTGAGCACTCGGCTGTTAACCGAAGGTTAGTTTTTTGAACCCACCAAAAGGCTCTAAGGAGTAAAGACCTGGCGAACTGCTTCCGTTAAGATTACAAACCAGGAAACCCTATCGGGGCAGTTCTCCTTTTACACTGGGCCACAATGACTCAGAAACCCACTCGATGGCACCTAGCAATAACAACAGGAAGCCGTTGCCCCCCATGTGCTTGAAGTGCCTCTCTGGGGAAGGTTGGCCTTCAGAGCCAGCTCATGGCCACACGAGAACTGAGGCTCATGTTTTGTTACCACACCTTAGTTTCAGTCAGTAAATTTATTTTCCAGTTTATTCACGAGACTTGACTGCAGACATCTCTCAGGTATTGTCAAAATTAATTCCATTCTCTAATAATGATTTGCCAGGACATATTTCCAAGCGTTTCCAAGAGACTGGAAAAACTTTCCAAAGAGGCTTGTCCAGCGCCATGTTGTGCAGTAACTACAGTGTTGACGTAGTATATTAACCACATAGTTTCCACGTTTTCTGCTTTCCATAAATACAACTGAAATTCCAAGTCTACCACCTGAAGTACTTCCTTTAGTGTTTCACTTAGAAGTCTGGTGATGAATTCTCTCAGGTTTCTTTCCCCCAAGAATGGCATTATTTGTGCTTTACTCCTGAAGGTAATGATACATAGATACATGATACATAGAATTCTGGGTTAATATTTCCATCTTTCAGGGTTGAAAAAATGATGTTTCACAATCTATTTTTTTGGCTTCCATGGCTTCTGATAGTGAATACAGAGTCATTCAAATTATTTTTCTCAGGTGAAATGTGTTGTTTTCTCTCTACCTCCTTCCTGAGTATTTTCTTGACCTTTGTTATTCTGCAGTTGATTATGATGTATGGTATTTTTATGCAAGTAACCCATGTTCTATATATATATATATATGTGTCAACTGTTTCTCCCCTCCCGGGTGTGTCTGTGAGTACAGTATACTGTTTTTTTCTTTTTACACGCTGCTGTTTAAAAAAAAAAAAAAACAAAATTAGAGTAATGTACTTACAAATATACTTGGGATGTGGGGTAAGGCCCACTGGGTTGGCAAAAAACCTATAACCCGCAGAATATTTTTGTGCAAATACAGTATTGGGGCATGGAATTCTTTAACTTGCTGTGGTTTGCTGAACTTCTTGAATCTGTAAGTTTATGTCTTTCACCACATTTGGAAAGTGTTCAGCCAGTATTTTTTCAAATACTATTTTCTTCACCACACATTTTGTCCACTTCTTCTGGAGTTCCAATAAATAAGCTTTTTGTCTAGTTCTTGAGGCACTGTCCATTTTTTTTCCATATTTTGCTCTCTGTTTGCAGAATGGATATTTTCTACTGATCTTATTTCAAGTATTTAGTTTTTTTCTCTGTCATCACCATTCTGCTATTGTGAAAATATCAACTGAATTTTTGATTTCTACAATTGTACTTTTAACATGTAAAATTTTCATTTGCAAATAGCACCTATTATCTTTCCATTTATTTAAAAAGTGTCCCTGTTATTTCTTGGATTAGAATAGCATTTTAAAATCTGTTTCTTATGATTTTGAGAGTACAAGTCCTGCTTAAATTTTATGGAGAATTTTTTTGTTTTTAGCAGTCAATTGACCCAGTTATGTTCAGGCTCCAAGTTCTGTCCCATCTTCTGTATTCTATGGTTCAAATGTGAGTTCAATTTTTGAAGGCTTTGCAGCTGTACTAAAGTCTAATCTATGTGAGCGCCACTCAGTATGGAACCTTGATGGCATTCTAACCCATAGTGCAGGTCTTAAAGGATTTGATAATGCTTCTTTGGGTCAGGGCAATGGATATGCACCTGGGGGGTGAACCAGGAGTTCATGGCAAGTCTGCAGAATCTCTTTCTTGCACAGCCTCCTCTCTCTCTTTCTCTTCTGCTCTCTGAGTTCAGAAGGAGTGCTTTCCTGGCCCACTGGCGGGAATGCTGGGGCTTTAATTTCCTCATTCTGTTGTGCACATCAGTGACTGGTTCTGCCTATGGGGCCAAAGCACTGGACAACCAGCCAAAAGGCTGGCAGTTTGAACGTGTCAAGAAGCACCTCAGAAGACAAGCCTGGCAATCAGCTTTTGAAAAGTCTCACCCTTTGAGGTAGAATTGACTAGGTGTCAGTTAACAGCAGAGAGAGAGAAAATGTAATGGAGCTTTCTCTACAATATTTGGTTCTTCCATACTCTGGTCAGAGAGAAGGATTCTCCTCTGCCAGAGTTTCAGGTGTCTGCCCACCTACCCAGCTGCCTGTCTCTCTCCTTTGTGGACCTTCTATCCCATTTATATGAGAGAGGGCTTCTCTCAGAGCTGTTTCTGTCCACAACGGGTGTGCAGCTGTGAGATTTGGGGTCATTTAATTTCAGCCTCTAGAATGTTCATACTTTATGTTCTGGCTCCGCCCTGCCCCCATCCACCTTCAACACTTTCCTTTGCAGAGTCCTGAGATAGTGACCCATGCATTTGTCCAGATACTTAGTTGTCAGATACCAGCATAGCCACCGGGGGCAGTGCTGGTTGTGGTTGGGGGGGAGGGACTGTACACTGAAGGAGCTGCAAGACCTGGCTGCCTTGTGTGAGCAGGACGGGGGTGTGCTGAGGAGTGGGTGCTGAAGGTGCTGAGTCAAGGGGTGTTTAATATAAAGTTGGGTCAAGGAGTGTTTGTTGACAAGGATTTATTGCCGTAGCAAGGGTTCTGGAAATGGGTTTAATATGCTGTGGGATTGCTTTTGGAAGCTTAGAAAAGGCAATGGCCCACATTCTCTGAAATCGAAATGCCAGACCTGCTGTGTCAGATGTTGGAAGAGGGATTAAAAGCCTCCAATATGTGGGCATGTCTGAGTTAGTCTTCTATAAGACCATTTCTTGGAAGTCCTGAAGGATACCCATTTCATCAGAAGAATAAGGAATGCGGACATGAGGGGAGCACTAGCAACACAGAGCTTACCAATATGTATACTTTGTAGGGAGTCCCTGGACACCACAAACAGTTAAGTGCTTGACTATTATCCGAAAGTCTGGCAGTTTGGCAGTTTGAACGTACTCAGAGGGTCCTTGGAAGACAGTCCTGGCCATCTGCTACTAAAGGATGAAAGCCTTAAAAACACTATTGAACAGTTAGTTCTACTATGCCCACATGGGGTGGTCATGAGTCAGAAATGACTTGATGACAACTAACAGCAACAATCGTCTATAGGCTCAGGTTGTTAGTGGGAGCTGGGCTGCCTAGTAGCAATGCAAATCATGGGATCCCAGCTCCACAGAGGCCAGGTGGAAGTACTTAACTGTCAGAAACAAGTTGTGTGTGATTACAATAGTGGTCAGCAGGTCAGAGTAGTAGTTACCTATTGGGGCATAATAGAGTTCCCCAAACTTAGCAGGTGTGAGATAAATGGAAAATTAATATTCAACTCATTCTGATAAATTTGGAACTAGACAAATATTTTGGTATCAACATAGTTTTAAGGTGAAGGAATAAACTAGAAAATTTAAATAACTAGTATAAGTATAATAAGAGATTTTTCAAATAATGATGATATAATTGCATAGCTGAATAAAAGACAAATACATCAAAATCAATGGCTTCTCTCCAGTATAGACATGAGGGTCTCAAATTGGCAAGGGTGAGAAGGGCAGACCGTTCTCTTTCCCCTACTACTTGACTGGATCAAACTGTGTTCAAAACTGTAAAATACTTAGGAAAACATTGTTTTGACCAGAGCAGCAAAGGACTTCTATGACGAAAACTAATGTACTAAAATACATAAAATGAAACCTGAATATATGCAAAAAATATGCCATATTTCCAAATGAGAAGTCTTGTCAATCAAATGGAGGTCCCTAAAACTAATATATAAGTGGAATGTATTTCCAGTCAGAATATTAAGATAGTTGTTTTTGAATTGTATACAGTAATCGTATGCTACAAATAGTACAGTAGATAACAGAGGATGTTGCTGGTGTTAGGAGACTTGGAGTCCATTTCTGACTCATAGTGATCCCATTTCACTGCCCCATAGGGTTTTCTAGGCTGTGATCATTATGGGAGGAGAACAATAGGTCTTTCCCCTCAGTGCCCCCTGGTGGGTTCAACCTGCCAAACCTTCTTTGGATTAGCAGATGAGCACTTAATCACTGCAACACCATGGCTGCTTTAAAAGGTATAGAGAAGAAAAACATGAAAAAGCAGGATACTGACAGGTGTCTACCTCCTCAGGTAACAGAACAAATTGATATTACATAGCATAGAAACTGACAAGTCGACCAATGAAACAAAATCTGCTAAGAAGTCACAATAACCATTGATACAAAGGCGGTATTTTGAGAAAATTATATTTATTTAATAAACGGTGCTGACTCAAGTGATCGTTCTGGGGGACAAAGCTTGAGAAAATGTGATACACAAATGATAGATTTGGAAAATCATGTGAAATGGAGATGATAAGACTTAATAACAATTTCCATTTTACACAGAAGGATAAAAGTTAAGCACTTGAAAAATGAGCAGTGAATTCAAACAGATCGTTCACAGCAAATCCACATGCCCAATAAACATAGTCCAAGTTGCTCAAAAACACTGGTAGTTAAGAAAATATCAAAGTCCCAGTGAAACTGGCACAATTTAAAAATCAACACCATCTGTGGCTGGCTGGGCTGTGGGGAGAAGGATACCCTGAGACATGGCTGGAAAGGTGCTTTAGGACAGCCTATAGGGGAAAGACACGGCCATGGCTCTGTACTTTTAAAACATACTTTGAGCTGGAAATCTCACTCTATGGAGTCTATTCCACAGAAACAGATCCTGTAGTATACAACGGATAGTTAATATTAATGTTGACCAAACATTGACTGTACATTGATAGTTGAATGATAGATAACTTATGGTAAAGCTACATCATCAATAAATGAGTTGTAGTAGTTGAGTGGGAAAAATATCTGTGAAGTATTATTTATTACTGAAAAAATCTAGGTGCATGCAGAGAAGTGTATATAAAATGAGCACATCTGGGTTAAACAAAATCAATTGTTTGAATATGCTTGAATACCTGTTTATGTTTATGAGTGTGTATAAGTCCATGTGCTAGTTTAAGCAAGGATAAGAGAGACTACTTACCACATTGTTAACCTGAATTATCTTGGATTCACTTGCGGGAAAGAACAGGGGGAGGAGAGCTAGAACACGCAGGAAGAGTGGACTTAAAAAGCATGGATGATAATGTTTCCATTTTAGTAGTGTTATGTATGGCCGAACAAATCTGTCTTAAAGGGAGAAAGCCAGAATATTCCTTAGAAGCAAGGATGGCTTTGGCCATGTTATCAAGAGGGAGGGACCAGTCCCTGGAAAAGGACATCATGCTTGGTAAAGCAGAGGTCCAGTGAAAAAGAGGAAGACCCTCAATGAGATTGATACAGTGGCTGCAACAGTGTGCTCAAATAGAGCAACGATTATTAGGATTGCACGTGACCAGGTGGTGTTTTGTTCTGTGGTGCAAAGGGCCACTGTGAGTCAGAACTGACTTGATAGCTTCTGACAAGAACATGTAGAAGTATAGATAAAGTGTACTGAATTGAGATCATCTATTTAAATTATTCATGTAAGTTAAAAGATCAAAAAATATAGTGTCAGTGCCATATCTAATGACTTACAGAGAATCAAGGTAGAATATCAAGTGAAATAAGGGGCGAGAGCAATGTGGGTGGAGTGTGACCAGGCTTCCATAAAAGTAAACACCCCAGCAAATGTACTTGTGTACCTGTGACTGTGTGTATGTGTCCCTGCAGAGAAACGTAGGGAAGGATACACGTGTGTCTATTAACATTGGATACCCTGGGGGAGCAGGACCAAATTACATATGAGGGTGGGACCCTGACATAAATTTTTTTGCCACACAAATCTGTGATCTTGCAAATGTGATAAAAAAACAACTTCAGAGCTTTGGCAATTCATAAACATCATAGATACATGTATATTTTAACGTGTTTTGTTACATATTTAAAATAGGTGAAAATTCTCCAGAATGACAGACAAAAGATTTGAATCACTGGCAGGAGAGCACACCGCAGAAAGTAATAATAAGATCCAGTGGATTTCTTGTTGTTCTTGGAGCCAGTGAGTTCTTCTGGTCTTTATAACTGGAAATGACCAAAAATAATTTTGGGAAGTCAGTAGAGTTACCCCTCAAACACATCTTGCAAGCACACGTCTACAGCTAAATGTAGAAGGCTGGACGCCATGTGCAATTCACTAGGTAACTCATGCGCCTCTAGAAGATTCTCTTTCCTGGATATGCTGCTTCCACCTCCTCTCTGCCTAGCCCCACTGGATAACCCACCTTTGTGCATTCTAGGCCCCATTCAGGTCTGAGCATAGATCATAGAGGACATCAACTGGGAAGGTAGCTTTTAAGAAGAAAGATGTTGATGAAAAGATTTCAGAAACCAGCACCTCCCCAGCCAGCCTCTCCCCAGCCTGGGAATGCCAACCCCTCCCACCCTGATACCTCTGAGAATCTCTGATTTTTCGGTTTGGATCCTTAGGAGACTGCAGAATTTACCTGGTCTGAACACCTTGGTTCTTTTCTGCCTGTGACCCTCTGCCTCGCAGGAGCCGTCCCTGTCACTCTGAGGAATACACACAGGACAGACTGTATGGAGGTGCCCATCCTAGAGGCCCTGCCCTCCATTCCTCTGCCCCTGGGGGGTTCCCTGTGATACTTGTGGTCTCATTTCCTGGAAAGATGGGTACACCCCTGTCATGTCCAGAGATTCCCCAGACTTGGGATTTGATGTCGTGACTGAGACTGGGGCTTTGTTGTCCACTGTTGAGTCTGGGCCTGAATCTGCCCCTGCTCACCATTACCTCTGATCACCTGTGTTCTCGCTGTTCTCCCTGGGTTTGAAGCCTTTCCTCTCTTTTGGTTCTTTCACCTCAGAGGGCCTTTTTCTTCCAGTTCTTTGACCTCGCGGCAGGTCAGATTTGACCACAGGAAAACAAAAAAAAATTAGCAAGTTTGTTTGACATGTCAAGAACCGGAATGTACAGCTTGATTTAGGAGAAGAAAAAGTTCCAAAGCTCTACCCCTTACCCTAGGACATGCTCTACAGGAAATATCCTGCAAGCCCTGGATCAACTCTTATCCAGAAATGGTTAACACCCAGGGGGATTTTTCTACACCACCTCCCACTTACATTCCCCTAATGTGGCAAAAAGGATGCATCCCAATCATAAACCCAAATTCACCCTAGGAGACCAGAAGACATGGCTTGGGTGAGTTCATTTTCCTTCCACCTGCCCCCCTCTCCTCCTACCAAGCCCTGCCTCTTTCTCTGCCTCTATACTGCTGGGAAGGGACCCAGAGTTGTTTGTTTAGGGCTTTATGTCCACTGCTCACCTGCAGGCATGTTTCCCAACAGCCTGCCATCTCTCTGATTCCTTCTTCTCCAAAGAACTCGGTGACACCCCCTTCACCATCACACCTCAGCAGGGCCCCCCCCCAATCCTCCCAAGTCCCACTGAAATCCCCTTTCCCTTTCCCTATTTATGTTGCGCTCATCCTTCGGGTCCCAAGATCTCACCATCCAGATGAGGCCTGTCCTGTCCTCTCCTGGGCCAGGGGAGCCTCTGAGGGGACCTGGTGTCTGCAGTCAGGTATCTGGGGCTTCTTCCATCCAGATCCCCCTTAGGGCTGGAGTTCTCTGTGCGCTTGGGTTGGGAGGGTTGGGGTCACAGGGGAAGAAGGGTATGATCTTCCAGGGGAGCTGGGTTAAACGAACCTGAATGGAGGTCTCTCCTGAAGGGCCCACGTTTCCAGCCCAAAGGCCCTGCTCCTCCTAGTCCCGGGGTTCTAGCACGTCTTCAGGCGCTTCCCCTTCTGGCCTCGGTGGTGCGCCTGCTCCTTCTGCAGCCTGGCCTCCTGCCTCTTCAGCTTGTCCAGCTGGTGCCTCAGCCTCTTCAGTTCTTCTCTCTGCTTCTCCAGCTGCTCCTCCAGGCGTCTGCAGACCGCTTTCTTCTCCCTCACCTCCCTCTTCTTGGCGGCCATCAGGCAACGCCTGGCCAGCTGGTGGCAGCGTCTGGGCCTTCGCTGGACTGAGCGTGGCAGCCGCCTCTCCAGCAGCTCTTCAAAGAAGACCGGCAGCTGAAGCCCTGGCTCACACCATGCTCCGCATGGGCCACGAGGGCCTCCCGGGACTCGAACACGCGTCAGCAGGCCACGCAGCGGAAGCCGCGCTCACGGGTCACCAGCCACTCCGGGGTGGTTGCGCGGGGTCTCTCAGCATGCTCCTCCCGTTGGTCAGTGGGCTCCTGGGTACAGGTCTGGGGCCCCTCCTGCCAGGGCTCCAGGTTGCTGACCAGGGACTCAGTGTTGGCCAGACTGGGGGCAGAGCCGATGGTGCTCTCCTCAGAGAGCTCGGCTTCAAAGACCTGGGGAATCTTGCCCACGGGGGCAAAGGAGGTTTTGGTCTGCCGGGAGACCGCCACCCCCTTGACCGTGCGCACCTTGGTGAAATATGCGCACCTGACCCATGGCTTTCCTGGGGCAGCCCCGTAGTTGGAGGAGTGAGAGGTCTGCTCGGTGGAAGATAAAGGAGAAGGGTTCTCGGATTGTTTTGGAATCTTCCTGGGCCTGGAGCTTCGACTTTTTTCATGGGATGTTGTTGACTGTTGCACATTTTCCTCTTGGATAGAGACCTCTGAGAATAGAGAGTTAATTTACTTGAGCTTTCAGGGTCCTTATTCTCACCTGTGAGCCCAAAGCTTTGGTCATAGGGACCCCTGGAGGCCTCTCCATCACCACATCCTCCACCTCTGCAGACCCCATGCTTTCTTTCTTCTTCCCCAGAGACCCACCACCCTTTGGGGGCACTGCTGTGGAAGACAAAGTCTGCATTGTAAAGTGGCACTGTTTATGGTAGTTCATTTTTTAAGAAGTTATTTTTCTTTAATTCCACATTTATTGAATTCCAATGAATTTGTTCCTTTGGAACTTAGAAATGACCTCATTCCCATGAAACTTCATAATAAATGTGTGACTTGATGTTTTGTATGCGGGTGATATTCTTAGTAAATTTGGAGAGTAAACACTCCAGAGCAATGGTCACCTCTTTTCATCCTCTTTTTACTGAAAGGCTTTTTATAGAGGAGTTATACGTAAAGAGAAGAATGTGTATATTTAGTTATGATTCTTACATGTATACCTCTTCCTTGCATCCTTCTTAACCCAGCCACAGTAGAAGATGAAAATTGTTTTTCTTGGAATAGAAGCCCAGTCCTTAGTAGATGAAGTGAGGCAGAAAGAGATGGCCGTATCTGAGAACCTTGATGCGAGAACTTCAGATGGAGAACACACAGCCTCCTCTCCTGTGTATGTCGCAGTGGGTTGTCTGTGTCAACCTAAAGGTCTGTGTATGTTTCTGAATCTGTGGGAATGACTGCAGAGTTCAGGATGCAGAAAGAGATGGAGCTCGGTCGGGTGTGTTGGATGGAGAGAAAACTTGAGAGAGAGACAAGATTCAGAGATGGAACATGCCAGCAGTTGGTTAGAAGGATACAGAGATCAAGGAGGGAGCAGAAAGCAGGGCTCAGCCGCTGAAGGGCAGAATGGGGCAGCAACAAAGAAGACAAAGGGGGGGCAGACTAGTCAGAGAAAGAATGGATAACTAAGAATGATAGCAGAAACTGAGGTTAGCTATAGTTGGAATTTTAAAATTCTTTCCTGCTAGACTTGGAAAACATCATGCTAAATGGAATAAGTTAGTATTTGCCCTAAGTATAGGGCAAATACTGTACGATCTGACTTATATGAAATAAGCAAATATATAGAAAGCAAGGATTATTGGTGGTTGGCAGTTGTGGGCAGGGGGAAGGGGAAGTTTTTCCACTGGGGCATTGAGGTTATGTTAATGGTTGTAGAAAAGTTTGGAGAAGGATATTGAGAATGGTTATATGACTTGAAGAATGTAATGAGTATCACTGACTCATACATTAGCAATTATTCAGTTATATTTTATGTATATTTTCAACACAATTTAAAAAAATAAAACTTTGCAATTACAAGAGAAAAAAAAACGATCTATACTATAGCTGTCTTTACCTAGAAGAAATGTTAAACCCTTAGGTAAAGATGGTCAGGAGACCTTGGAGGAGAAGGGAAATCCCTAGAGCTAGAGGGGCAGGGCCTTCCTGGACCTTCTTCTGCCTGAGTCCAGGCTGAGGACTGTGGCAGCTTACATTGACTGGAAACTCTGAATGAATGTGTCGTACTGTGCTCCATCACACCACCCACTCCCAAAACCTCCTGATAAATTTGATATTTTTTTTAATTCGCATGATATATTAATTCATTCTCATGAAAAAATTATTTACAAGTCTCTGTAACCACCCTTCTCCCTGGTTCTATACCCACTGCCCCAGTTGCCCACCTGCGTTCTTTCCACTAACAAAGCACGAGAGTTCACAAATCTGACTTGTCTGCTACTGTTATGGAAAGCCCCTCAGATGACAGTAGAGTTCTATACTTCACTCACATATTTATTCCTTCATTTATTTATTCACACTATAATTTCTTACTGTTTACTAATTGACAGGAAGTTTTTTCAGGTGAAAGCCTCGGTGATCCCTTGTGGTCCTTGTTTCCGGGGTGAATCAAACCCCTTGCTGCCCAGCACCCATCGCACAGACTGAATTTTCCTCCCACCCTTACCTCGGGCCTTAGAGAAAGGCCTCTTCCTCATGTATTGCCGCTCCATTCTGGCTGGGTGAAGATGAACCACAAAGGATGGTCACCAGCAAGATGTTTCTCCTCCTCCCACGTAGAGATGATGTCCCAAACTCTCACAAGTTGGGGACCTTGATTTAGGGAGAACCGTTTGTAATTTGGTATCCAAAGTCGCTCTCCCACAGGAGACCTCAGACCCACAACCTCTCCAAAGAGCAGTTGGGATCTGAGTGAGCACCAAGGTTTCCAGTAACTCTTGTGTGACATCATCGCTGACATCGCTCAGTTCCAAGGTCCCAGTTTGAATCTAAACACCGCACTAGGAAAAAATATGGCAACTGTTGTGGGAGAGGCTAGGAGGCTGGGAGGAGGGAAATTATATCTTAAAAATGAATTGAAATGTTCACTTAAAGAAGTCAACATCTAAGAGGAAGGAAACTGTGAGTTGAGGAAATAGAAGAGTATAATGAGTCGCTATTTCTCCCAAACCTCTTCTCTGGCCCTGAATCAAATCTCTCCATCTCTAGAAACACAATGTCCACTCTGAACACCTCTCAGGCCTCCTTTGCCACTTAGGCTTCACACAGGCTGTTCCCTCTGACTAGTAGACGTTCTCTCCCTTCCTGTTGACTGGTTCCTCCTCCAAGGTACCCAGTCTGTGCTCCTGCCTTATGTATTCAGAGGACCTAGTAATCTTTTAGTAATCCTCCATCATAGCACTGAGTCATAGGAGATGCTCAATTTCCAATTTGTGTCTTCCAAATGTGTTGTAAATAACTTGGGGACAAAGACAAGGTCTGCCTCATATTTGGCAGTCCCAGAAAGTGAGACAGAACCCCACCCATAGGAGATACCCAATATATATCTATTGATTAAATAAAAGAAAACTCTTCCAAAAGACTCACCCTTCGTAGCCATCCGTGCACAATGGAGTTTTTGGTCTGTTGCCTGGAGGTACCATCACTCGGTGGTGTCTAGGCCACTCTCTCTTGACCTCCTGACTCTCAACCCTGTGAAGCCTCTTGGCCTGTCCACATGCTTCTCCCTTGGAGCCACTAAAAAGGGTAGGATTACATCATCACAGAAAAGCACTGAGACTCCAGACGTCTGTGGTCAACCTGCCTGGGAGGCTTAGGAGAGCCCTCAGGGAAAGGTCCACTGTCCTCTGCTTGATCTCCTTTTTTGTCCAGGGGGCGATTAGAAAAGGAACAAGCAAATTGTTGAAACATTTTAAGGCAGGGTTTGGGAAGTTGTGCTTGGTAGGTAGAGGAGAGCCTGAGGATTTGAAGGAAAAATAAAGATGTCAACATGGGAGCAGAGGGCTCGCTTTGTGTGACGACAGATGGTAGAATGTGGGCAAGTGGTTGGAAATATAAAAAAAAAAGAAAATCTCCTAACCATCCACTCGTATTTCAAAATTTAGGTCAAACATCACTTCCTGGTGGAAGCCTTTCCGACCCCACACCTGGTAGAAGTTCCCACCCTGCTCCACACTCTATTGTATTTAAGAAACGCTTCTGCCACAACTAGGGACAAACTTGGTTGCATTTACATGTTGTGATGGATAGCAAAAATGGCCACATGTTCTAATATGTATGTATCCATACATATTATATGACCTACAGCTCCCTTTCTCAAGAGCAAGATTCTTCCTCCACTCCTTGAATTTGGACTGATCTATGATTGCTTTGGCCTTTGGGACAGTACAAAGACCAATAGAAGCAGAGACCGAATATAATTAGACACATCGTGACTTGCTCTCTTACCAAAAACGAAACCCATCACTCTCAAGAATATTCTAACTCATAGTGACCCTGAAGGACAGAGTAGAACTGCCCCATAGGGTTTCCAAGGCTGTAATCTTTACAGACGGAAAGTGCCATGTCTTTCTTCCGCAAAGCAGCTGGTGGGTACAAACTGATTACCTTTCCTTTAGCAACTGAGCCCTTAACCACTGCACCACCAGGGCTCCTCCTTGACTTCTTGCTGCTCTTCAAACACTGAGAACCCATGGGAACAGCCCAGGCCACCCTAATAAATGACAAGAGACCATTAGAGAGAGAATCCCGCTGAGAAGATTTCAGGCCCTCTGCCCGCCAGCTGACATGGTGGCTGATTCCAGATACATGAGGGAGCCCAGCTGAGAGCAGCTGAGTCTGCCCCAGACCAGAAGAACCCCAAACTGCCAACCCGCAAAACTGTGAGCGAAGTAACTGCTTGTTCTTTTAAGGCGCTTCATTTTTGGGTCATTTGTTATACAGCAATTGATAACTGATTTGTTAACTGGGCTGTTTCTCTCACCAGACTGCAAGGAATCTTTTCTTAATCATTTCTGTATCAACAGTATCTGGCAGAGGGTTGTTCATGTAGTCATTAACAGTAGAAATTTCTTCATTTACATAATTTAAAAGTTTCTAACATTATGTTTTAACTTTCTTTTATAAATAAGATATGGGTGGATTTGCAAGTCTAAGCTGAGTGTACATGTTTTTTCCTTAGGTATTAATCCCTTTTTCTTGCTATTACTCATACATTTAGACATAATTCCCATATTATACTTCATATTCACTGTTCTTTTTTTTTATTATTATTCTGCTTTTCCTGTTTCTTTTTTTATTGGAATGATGAAATTTCTCTTACTTTTTTTTTCCTTCTAGCGATTTGAAAGTTGTATTTTCAATTCCTATTCTTTTATAGTAAACATGAGATCTTTGAACATTTTAATATTTGGTATATTGTATCAAGTTCATATCTCAGTTCTCCTCTCAAACAGTAATGTTTTGCTAGCTGCCATTGAGGTGACTCCGACTAATGGTGAACTTAGGTACCACAGAACTAAAGGTTGCCAGGTCCTGTGTCATCCTCACAAGTGCCAGCAATTTAGATTCCATCATTATGGCTAATGTGCCAGTCCATCTCACCAAGGGTCTCCTACAGCCTTGTTGGCCTTCTTCTTCATCAACCATGATATTCTCCTCTAGGACTGATTAATCTCTCCTGATGACATGTCCAAAGCAAGTGAATTGGACAGTATTCTCTTGTGATCTGTAAGGGTTTAATTGTCTAATTTTCAGAAGTAAATCTCCAGGTCTTTCTTCCTAGTGTGTGTTAGTCTTGAAGCTCCACTGAAACCTGTCCACCATGGATAACCCTGTTGGTATTTAAAATACTGGTGGCCTAGCTTCCAGCATCATAGCAACATCCAAACCACCACAGTACAGCAAACTAAGAGACAGGCAGTGAGCCGAACAGGGTATTGTTGTTAGGTGTCATCAGGTCAGTTCTAATTTATCGTGACCCTATATACAGCAGAACAGAACACTGGCCAGTCTTGTGCCATTCTCACACTTGTTATTATGCTGGAGCCCATTGTTGCAGCCACTGTGTCAATCCATCTCACTGAGGGTCTTCCTCTTTTTCACTGTCTACTTTACCAAGCATAATGTCCTTCTCCAGGGCCTGGTCTCCCCTGATAACATGTCCAAAGTATGTGAGACAAACACTCACCATCTGTGCTTGTAAGGAATATTCTGGCTGTACTTCTTCCAAGACAGATTTGTTTGTTCTTCTGGCAGTCTATGGTATATTCAATATTGTTCACCAACACCATAATTCAAAGGCAGCACTTCTTCGGTTTCCCTTATTCATTGTCCAGCTTTCACATGCGTATGAGGCGTTTGAAAATGTCATGGCTTGTGTCAGGCACACCTTAGCCTTCAGAGTGACATCTGTGCTTGTCACCAGCTTAAAGAGTTCTTTGCAGCAGATTTGAAATACATCATTTGATTCCTTGATTGCTGCTTCCATGAGCGTGGACTGGGGAACTGAATAAAATGAGATCCTTGATAACTTCAATCTTTTCTCTGTTTATCATGATGTTGCTTATTGGTCCAGTTGTGAAGATTTTTGTTTTCTTTATGTTGAGGTGCAACCCATACTGAAGGTTGTAGTCTTTGATATTCACCACTAAGTGCTTCAGGTCCTCTTCACTTTCACCAAGTTTGTGTTATCTGCATATTGTAGGTTGTTAATGAATCTTCCTCTAAACCTAATGCCACGTTCTTTTTCATAGAGTGCAGCTTTTTGGATTATTTGCTCAGCATACAGATTGAATAAATGTGATGAAAGGATAGAACCGTGACACAAACTATTCCTGATTTTAAACCACATAGTACCCCTTGTTCTCTCTGAAGAACTGCCTCGTGGTCTATGTACAGGTTTCAAATGAGCAAACTTAAGTGTTCTGGAATTTCCGTTCTTTGAAGTGTTACCCATAATTTGTTATGATTCACACAGTTTAATGCCATTTCATAGTCAATAAAACGCATGGAAACATCTTTCTGGTATTCTGGTATTCTCTGCTTTCAGCCCAGATCCATCAGACATCAGTAATGATATTCCTCATTCCATATCCTCTTCTGAATCTGACTTGAATTCCTGTTGCAACTTCTTTTTAATGATCTTCAGCAAAATTTTACTGGGTTTTGATATTAATGATATTGTTTGATAGTTTCTGAATTTTGTTGAATCACTTTCTTTGGAATGTGCCCAAACATGGATCTCTTCCAATCGGATGGCTAAATTATTCGGCATAGACGATTGAGCACCTCCAGTGCTGCATCTGTTTGTTGCAACATCTCAATTGGTACCTGTCAGTTCTTGGAGTCTTGTTTTTTGCCAATGCCTTCAGTGAAGCTTGGACTTCTTCCTTCAATACCATCAGTTCTTGATGACATGCTACCTCCTGAAATGGTTGAACATCGACCCATGCTTTTGTGTGTGTGTGTGTCTGTGCAGTGACCCTGTGTATTCTTTCCATCTTATTTTGATGCTTCCTGTGTTGTTCAATATTTTGCCCGTACAATCCTTCACTATTGCATGTCGAGGCTTGGATTTTTTCTTCAGTTCCTTTAGCTTGAGAGATGCCAAGCATGTTCTTCCCTTTTGTTTTTCTAACGCCAAGTCTTTGCACATGTCATTATCATACTTTGTCTTCTCGAGCCGCCCTTTGAAATCTTCTCTTCAGCTCTTCTACTTCATCTTTTCTTTCATTTCCTTTAGCTACTTTACGTTCAAGAGCAAGTTTCAGAGTATCTCTGACACTCATATTGGTCTTTTCTTTCAGTATAAGGGCTGTATTTGAGGGTACCATCATTTTTATAACTTGCAAGTATCCTCTGTCAGGGCAGTTATTGACTGTAGCTGCACACCACCTAGTTCTTCTGGTTTCAGGCTGATGGAGTCCCTGGTTTATGTGGCCATTAAAGGAAGACCTGTTATTCAAAAAATTATACTTAGAGCAAAATTTGTATATGTATAATTTAAAGCTTCTCCTTTAAAATTGCCTTTCCCTGAACAGAAAGCTCTCACCATGTCATTATGAGAAATACTCTTTCAGTGTGAGGCCGAAAGAGATGTCCATATTTGAGAGTCCGATGGTACAAATCTCAGTAGCCAAGACACAACCACATCAACTGTGTGTGTGGGTGGGTTGTATATGTCAACATAAGGGTCTGTATTTTTCTGAGTATGAAGGTAGGATTGGCGAGTTAAGGAAGAAAGAGATGGAAGCAGCTTGGGAGTGGAGTGCAAACTCCGTGACAGAAGTTGTAGCAGAGGATCTCTCAAGAGGGTTTTAGAGGCCAGTTAGAAACCTAGGAAGCAAAAGGAAATAGGGCCAGTGGAGGGCAGCACTGGAGTAGTGGTGGGGGGCAGCAAAAATAATGGTAGTGGAGAGGGCAACAAAACTGCCCTGAAAGGAGTGGCAAATTAAAGATCCTAGACAAAATTCAGGTTAAGAAAAGTAGGAATGTAAAAAAATTCTATCCTACAGCTCTCTTTGCTGTAAGGGTTTCTTAGGCCCTTCGGGAGATGTGGGGAGAAGACATAGGAGGAGAAGGGGAGTTGCTGGATCTAGGGGAGGAGTCTGCAAGCCATCTTCTGCCCTCAATGATGTGGGCTCTGGGCTCCTTCAACTTCTCACTGCCAGAACCTCCTGAGATATTTTCTTAATTCTTCACATAGTACATTAATATCATGTCATTAGAAAATATAATAAGTACGCTTCTCTCTAACCACCCTTTGCCCCATCCTCTACTCTCTGCCCTAGTTGTCCACTGGCTTCCTTCCTTTCCACCAGGTACAGATCTTAAACAGCAGAGTGCCTCGTCTGAATCTGTTCTGGAAAGCTCTCAAACTCCCAATGAATTCTGTAGCTTGATCCCTCACTTTTTCCTACATTTCTTGTTGATATAAGAATTTGGTTAATTGTCCACCAAATGACAGGAAATGCTTTCTCAGGACGCTCCTCCTTATGACCTTATCCATTCCCAATTCCTTCATCTTGTCCTATCATGGCTGTCTTTTCTGGTGGAAACCAGACCCTTTGTTCCGTAACACACATCAATCTGGGACAATTTTTCCTCTCACCCTTATCTAGAGTCTTAGAGAAAGGCCTCTTCCTTCTGTATCAGTGTTTCATCCTCTCTGGGTGAAGATGTCCAATCATAATGATGTTCTGAAGGATCTTTATCCCTTTTCCCAGTTCTTCATGATGCATGACCGTTTGGTGACTTGGGGACCCCGGTTTAGTCCAGAATTTCTGTGATAGAGTAGTTCCAGGTGCTCTCCCACAGGATCTCAGATCGACACCCTCTCCAAAAGAGTAGGTGAGATCAGCATGAACGGCATGGCTTCCATAACCCTGTGTGACATCATTCCTGACATTGCTCAGTTCCATGGTCCCACTTTGAATAGAAACACAGGAAAAAGAAAAATATGAAACAGTTCAAGTAGGAGCCTGAATACTGCCAGTCCCAGACTGGGAAAAGGGGGCTTGGATATAAAAAAGGAATTGCAACTTTTCTCTGCACTCCATGTCGTTACTATCCCTTGGTGGGGAGAGAGAGAGTACATGGAATCGTTACAGTGTGACCAGGAGTTGATTTCTCCAAAACTTCTCATTTGACTCTCTTGGAATCGTGTCTCTCCAGCCCTGGTCATACAACGTCCACTCTGAACACCTCTCAGGTCTCCTTAGCCTCTGAGGCTTCACACAGGCTCTTCCCCGTGACTAGATTTTCTCTCCCATCCCATCTGATGGCCTACTCTCTGGTGAAGCATGGTGGTTAAGAGAACTGACCCCACTGGAACAGATTGGGCTTATGAGCTCACCATAAAATGCTAAGACTCAGGAATTTGTGGTCAGCCAGAATGGGAGGTTTAGGAGTTGACTTGGGGAAAGTCCATGACCTGTGCATCTTCCAGGCTCTGCTTTCACTCTGGAGCCCATTTAGAAAAGGAGCTGGTAAATGGAGACAGCATTTGAGGAAGCAATTAAGAACATTGGGGTGGTGATGACTTCTCAGAGGAAAATAAATTTTCAACAGGGAAATGCTAGGGTCTACTCTTGTATGACTCCAAACTATAAATAGGGATGAGTGGTTGGAAAACAGTAGAACAAAAGATGATCTGCATCTGGTCACAAATGTACCAAATGCCTCAGTGGCTTCAGCCTGTCTCCTCAGACTTCTCTCTGGAGAAGACATGGGGCTTCCTGGACCCGGGCCTTTTGTCACCCCTTAACTATCCAATCATATTCTCAACTTGGTTCAGACATCACGTCCCTAAATATCCTCCTGGTAGATTTGTTCACTTCTTGCTCCCTACTCCATTGTACCTGCAAAACCCTTTACCACAGCATAAAACACAATTGCATTTACTTTTTGTGGTTGATGTAAGAAATGTCTACACATTTATCTGCTGTCTGTGCCCATGCCTTCTATGAGACTCTGGAGAGCCTTTCATTAGCAGTAGGAGTCTTTCTCCATCCCTTAGTTGGGGCTGACATTATTGTTTTGGACATTGGGATGGTAGAAAACCTGATAAAATGAGAGAGTTGAAAGACTTTACATTGAGACTTCCCTTTTGTTGCTCTTAAACCCTGAGAACTCATGGGAACATCCTCAGGCCAGCCTGCTAGATGATGGAAGACCAATGGAGGGAGGATCCAGCGGTTTCACTGACTTGATGTTATGAACTGGCTCCCAGCTACCTGGAAGCAAATTGTAGACACATGAGGAAGCCGTGTTGTGAGCCACTGAGGCTGGCCCAGATCAGAAGAGCTCCAAACTGACAACTTGAAAAATTGTGAGCTGGTAAATTGTTGCTCTTTTAAGACACGACAATTTGGGGTCATTTGTTACAGAGCAATACATGACTGATACAACTGTTAACTTGGCTGTTTCTCTCACCAGGCATTGAGGGAAATTCTCTGAGTCATTTCATCATCAAGAGCAACTGCCTTAGGGTCTCACATGTAGCTGTTATAGTGTAAATGTTTGCTGACTTCGTGGATGAATGAATAATACGAATTGTAAGTGAATCAGCACAAATTCATGTGTACAAGAAAACTTGATATTTCTTTAAATAAACTGAATTCCAACTCAGAGCTCTCGGCTTACAAAATTGGGGTAAAATTTTAACCTTACTTCTTTGCAGGGGTATATTTGGTGTTGGTTTATTTTCTAGGTACCCCGGGGTCTAAAGAAAGACCAAGGTTTGAAGATCTTTAACACACCCATCGCCTCAGCCTATGTGGGTGATCTCTCTAGAAGCATTGTCTCTGCTGCTTCCATTCCCAGATGGAGCATGAGAACCTTGGCAGGGCTGGGAACACCATAACGTGGTTTGTCTACTTGTGTGCCTGCATTACCCTTTGAGGTGCTGCCACCTAGCCCAGGGCATTATCAAGAAGCAGGCCTCACCCCTTCCCAATGTGTAGGTCTCTGCTGTCTGACTCCCACTCTTCCCTTGGTTTCCAGTTCACTCGGTGTGATTACTGCAATGAGCTGAGACTCTTCCAACAGACTCTTCAGAGTCTCGAAGTTTCAGGGCTTTAACTCTGTGAGTCCAGTTACCTCTTGAAATGAGGTAGGGAAGGTTGAAAAACATAGGAAGATTTTATTTTGAATTTAATGTTTCAATAAAATTTCTTGCCATGCATTTTCAAATGGTTCTGCCTAACAATTCCCTCTGTTCTCTTACAAGATGCAGGACGATGAGGAGGGAATGTTTGTTGTGTCATAATCTCCAGAAGGATGCAAAGTGCCATGGGGTCCATTCCCCCCGATTCTCACACTTGAGCACCACACCCACATGGAATCTCTGCAAGTGTTACTGAGTCCCTCACACATCCACAGTGAACAACTTTCAGATTCTCATAAGCAGGAATTATTTCTGCGCTAAGACGAGGAACTCCTTGGAGACCCTACTGTGTCCTACAGGGTCGCTGTGAGTCGGAATCGACTGCATGGCATCGGGTTTTGTTTTTGTTTTTTGGGGGGTTGGTTGATGTCAGCTGCAGGATAGTGTTTAAAAAAATGTCGACAGCGTAGCAGGTAAAACCAACAAAATGAAACTGAAATGAAATGTCTTTTTTCACACTTACTGACCTCACAGTTCCTTCAAAGTGTTTACTTTCCACTGGGTTCAGAGGCAAGAGGGAACTCTTCATGAGAGAGACACAGCTTGGGACACCTCCAAAATTATACGTCTCCCTCCTGATGTTAGGTAACATTACATACTGTTTGGCTGGTTTATCATCTGAGTGCTCCACAAAAATAGAAGGCCCATGCAGGCAGGACCTTGTCTGCTGTGTTGGTCAGAGTATCCTAGTTCCTGGCACCTAAGAAGCTTCCAAATATGATATGTCTGATTGAATGAGTGGGTGGGTTTTTATAAAAGCCATGGAAGTGCTCTGTTTATGTAGTTACAATAGTGAAAACAGGCATAAGGAAATGGAGACTGGTTATGTATAATTAGAAATGGAGACTAGTTATGTATAATGAGAACAGAACTTGTTCATGAAGAGATAAAAAAATAAGATGTATTAATAGAATGTACCCCCTTCACTTTGGCTGGAGAGAGATATGGTAAAATGCGTTGTTTTCGCCTACTGATTTATGGATTGTATATATTTCATTGAAATGTTAGTCTTTCGGGAATCACAAATATTTCTATTGAGATATAATTCACCGGCCATAACATTGCCTTTTATAATGTGCACAATTGTGTGGTTGCTAGTATATGGACAGAGTTGTGCAACAATCACCACTGTCTAGCTTCAGGATATTTTCAGTACCCTGTAAATAAACGCCCTACATATTAGTAGTCATCTCATTACTCCTTTCCTCCAAGACATAGCAACTGCTAATCTACTTTCTGTCTGTGTTGGTTTGTCTGTTCTGGGTATTTCATGTAAATGGAATCATGCACCATGCGGTCATTTCTGTTTGGCTTCTTTCACTTAGCATAACGTTCTCAAGGTTTGTCCATATAGTGCCATGTATTAGTACCTGATGCCTTTTAATGGCTGAGTAATATTCCATTTTACGAGTATATCACAGTTTATCAATTCATGACTTTTGGATTCTCTCCACATTTTGGCTATTTATAAATAATTCTGCTATGAAAATTCTTTTGTAAGTTATAATGTGAACGTGCTTCAGTTGTCCTGGATGCATACCTAGGAGTGGAATGCTATGTTTCATGCTAACTCTATGTTTAACTTTCTGAGCAAGCACCTAACTGTTTTCCAAAACGATTGGATCATGTTACATGTCCACCAGCAATGTATGAGGGTTCCAGTTTCTCCACATCCTCACCACTTGTGTTGTCCATCCTGTTGATTTGAGCCATCTCAGTGGTTTTGAAATAATAGTGCGTTTTGGTTTTGATTCGCATTTCCCTAATGACTAATGAGGTTGAGCTTCTTATCATGTGATTATTGACCATTTCTATATCTTCTTTGGAGAAATGTCTATTCCAATCCTTAGCCTACGAATTTTTCTTCAGATTTTTGCCTGTATTTTTGCTTTCTTCATATAGTTTTTCATATGCCAAACATCTGTATCTGTATCTTACCAGTTTTAGCCTTCACAGCTTTGGGATTTTTAGATAATCTTTGTTTTTTACCAACAAAAAGCAAAACAAAATCTCTCATAGTTTCTTCTGAAATTTGTATGGTGACGTATTTTACTTTTAAATATGCGATCCTTTTGGAATTTCATTTCCTGTAAGCTATGAGAAAAAGGATGAAAATATTTTTACAGGTGATCTAAATGATTACCAAATTGCTGCAAGCACTCCTTTTTGCCTTTTTGCATAAGCCATATCTTAACTGCATTTTCCCATATTCCATGTAGAAAAGCATTTTTACAGAAGGAGGCCCGCCATTCCCAGCCATTTCATATTAAGGTTTTGCTTTGCTGCAATAGAAATCCCTTCTATACCTCCTCTACACACCTGTTCTCATAGCCAATAAAAATTTTGTGTGAGTAGGACTCCTGTGAATTTATAAGATGAGGTTGAATTTTATAACTGGTTCCATGTGGTGCAGCCCAGCAGAAGGACAGACAGAAGCAGTAGCTCCAGAGGGAGCAGAAGCTATAAGAACATGAGCCTCCAGAGATTTGCTGCTGCATTTAACAGAAAGCTCTAGACTTTTCTTTATAAGTTTATCATTATATATGGCCATCACCTTAGAACAGACGAGAATAGTGCTTTTTAAGTGAGACATTCAGGACAGGACTGGAGAAAAATATAGAAGAAAATCCTAATTAAAAAAAAAAAAAAAAACCCAGAATTCTAGGTTGACAGAGACTGGAGAAACCCTGAGAATATGACCCCCAGACATCCTTTTAGCTCAATAAAGAAGTCACTCCTGAGGTTCACCCTTAACCAAAGATTAGACAGGCCCATAAAACAAAATGAGACTCCAGGGGCATACCAGCCCAGGAACAAGGACTAGAAGGCAGGAGAGGACAGGAAAGCTGGTAATAGGGGACCCAAGGTCAAGAAGAGAGAGTGTTGACATGTCTTAGAGTTGGTAACCAATGTCATAAAACAATATATGTCCTAACTGTTTAAGGAGAAGCTACTTTGCTCTGTAAACCTTCATCTAAAGAACAATTAAAAACAAAAGTTAGGCATTCAGAAGGAGGGTGTTCATTCCTTAGCAGATGGTTAGACTTATGTGTTCTGGTGAACATATGTACCCATTTCTATTGGGTATGTATCTAGAAGTAGAATTGCTGGGTCATAGAATATATGGATGTTCACAGCTGTAGTAGATATGGCCAAAGCATTTTTAAAGTGGTTGTACCAAATTGCACTTTCACTAGCAGTAGATTAGAATTCCAGTTGCTCCGTGTTCTACCAAATAGTTGGTATTTCCATTTTTTTTTTTTTATTTTAGCCATTCTGGTGTGCAGGGTTAGGATCACATTGTGAGCTTTTATTAGAATTCCTCTGATAACTGATGTAGTCCCTTTCCATATGTATGTTGGCCATACAGAAATCTTTTAGAGAGCACTCAAGTATTTACTTGTCTATTGAATTGTTTTTTTTCTTTATGAATCATCCTTTGCATATTTTAGAACCAAGTTTGTAGTAGGATGTATGTATTGCAAATAACTTCTGCTTCCACATGATTTCTCCCTTGTAGCTTGTCATGAACTTTCAAATTAAAAAGCATGCCTTTTACAAAAACAGGCAAATGTATAGAGACGAAAGTTTATAGGGGTTCCCAGGGACAGGAGGGAGGGAATAAAGGGGTGTTATTGCATATTTTTTTTATTGCATATGGAAACTGAGTTTCTGTTTACAATTATGGAAAAATCACACTGATTAAGGGTAGGGTTGCACAGCCTATTAATGTAATTCCTGTCAATAGTGTGTACACCTTTATAACTCGTTCACTTGGCAAAGGTTGTGTGTTATATTTACATCAACAACAAAAATGTGTAGCTGCTGAGGCAAAATGATAGTACTGAATTGATGAGATGTTTTCTTTTTTTATTCTTTTATTATACTCTTTTCTATTTTCTCATTTGTTTTTGTAAGAAGTTACTGTTAAAATCAAAGATAATAAAACGTTTGCATGATGAAAGTGGATAGCAATGTCTATTCCACCCATTGTGTCCCTCTGAAGTTTAAGTGAGGAACTACATGCCACTAGCAGTCGCCCAGCCTTACTTAGCACTCAGGAAATATTCATTTCTCCCACTCCTCTGGCTCACGGTCTTCTCCCCGTCTTTATTTCCTCTTTTCCGTTTCCAACTGGTTGCATGTGACCACCAGGCTTCCTGACTCCATCATTCTGCTTTCCATACCAATGTTATTGTAACCTTGGGATCTTGGGCAGTGGTGAAAGTTACACACTGTCCCTGCCATTAGGAAGGGGACAAGCCAGTGCAGGTGGGAGAGGCAGTGGGAAATTCGGCCTAGAGAAAGGACAGACCACCTTCCAGGAACCACACTGACCTTCAGAGAGCTTTATTGGCTGTGGTTCACCTGGCCAGCTTGTAGGCGTCAGGGTGCCCTAGCGCTCGGTGTTTAGTCCTCTCTCTGTGTTGACACCCTCTCTCTGAGATGCCTCAGTGAGTCCACAGCCATCGGTCTGTAGCTGAGGATGTGAGATTCACACCTCCAGCCATTTCAACTCCTCTTGGGTCCAGACTTATACTCAAATATCAGCTTAAATCTCTGTATCGGCCTCTTCATGTATAAAATGTGCATTATAATGGTACATTCCTCACAGGGCTATCAAGCAGAACAAATATCTTAGGAAAGGAGAAGCCCTTACAAGAATCCTGGCACCAGTGCATGTACTCAGTAAGTGTTAGCTGTTAGTATTATTACCTGACATCTCCATGTGGGTATCTAACAGCTATGCCATGTTATCAAGGCCACGAAACAATTCTGGTCCCAACTCCATTCCCCACACTTATCAATGGATTTCCCAAGGCTTCAGTGATGGGAGTCTGTGTGTTTTTCCACACAATGGACATGGGTACAAAAGGTTGGTCAGGGTCTTCATAATAAGTTGCTCCAAAGTTCATATGAGTGACCATTGAGACAAGTTACAAACAACTAATGCAGAAAAAAAAATAGAACCATTCTCAACTGCTCATGCTAGTATTCTCAGTCCAGAGTATCTGGTGAGGGCACTATTATGGACTGAATTGTGTAACCCCAAAAGGTATGTTGAAATCCTAACCACTGTACCAGTAAATGTGACCTGATTTGGATATAAGGGATTTTAAAATTATATTGACGAGGCCATACCAGTGTAGGTTGGGTCCTAAACCTAGTCCCTTCTGAGTTATACAAAGAGCAGAATAGACACAGACACACTCAGTGGCAGAGGAAGACAGACAACGGAGCAGATGCATCTACAAGACCAGGAACACAAAGGGTGGCTGGAAGCTTTTAGAAGCTGAAGTAGACGTGAGCCGTGCCCTGAATTCAGGCAGGTAGCCTCCTGAACTGTGAGAAAATGAATTTCTGTTCTTTAAAGCCACCCAACTGTCATTTTTTTTTTCTTACAGCAGCACTAGGTAACTAACACACATACCTGTGCTTATAAATCCAGCCCAGTGTAAAATAGTGCTCTCCCCTCCGTGGTCTAGCCCACCTGAATCCTGCTGTTTCCCTGTCAGTGTCCTCTGCTTTCACTGAGAGCTATGACAGAGTTGCCTTGATGCTGCTGCATAGACATTCACTTTATTTTTTACTTTGTATTTATAAAAAAAAAAAAATTTATGATTAACTAATATTAATTCTAATATTTTCTATGGTTCTTAAATTTTTCTGTGGAGACATTCCTGTAATCTATGAATAATAAGAGTTATATGTTTTTCTTTTTGTACTCCCGTGTTAAATATTTAATAGAAATAATGAGAGAAAACATCTTTATTTTATTTCTAATTAATTTTAAAGAGAATGTCCCACATTTCACCAGGAATTATCATGCGAGTTGTAGTTTTCCATATTCGGGAACTCCTTTTCTGTTCCATGTTTGCTCAGAGTTCTTATGTCTCAGTGTGGTTGGATTTTATCACTGCCTTTTCACCGTCTCTTGAGGTGAACCTATGTCTTTTCTTCCTTAACCTACACATGTGGTGAATTAAATTATTAAATCTTTAACGTTCACTCAAGCTTGTATGCTGACAATAACCCCCCTTGATGCTCGCATATTACGTGCTTTATACTTTGCTGGATTTCTTTGCCAGCATTTTATGTAGGTTTTTGCATCTCAGTTGCTTAGTGTGCTTGTCCTGTAACTCTTCTTATACCTTCCTTTTCTAATTTGGTATCAATATTAAAGTAGCCTTAGGGAACAAGTTGGGGAGCATCTCATAGCTTTCTCTTCTTTATTGACTGTGTACAAGGTTGAAATGATCTGTTTTTTGCATGTTTGCTGGAACCTGCCTAAAAGTGATCTACCAAACCCAAAACCAGTTGGCCATCGAGTTGATTCCATCTTTGTAGGGAGATCTCGAACTACTGACCCATTTTGTGTAGTGATTAAAGGCCTCTTCTGATGCTACTTTACTTAGACAAATTTCCACTGCATGTTTTAGGCTGTTAGGATTTCATCTTTAAATATTATGTGGTTATCACTGTTTTCCACCTCATCCAGGTCAATTAATCCCAGATTTTCCATTTTCCTGAAGTGAGAGTGTGTATCTACTCCTGGTACCAATTCCCTTATCTAAGACTTATTTGCAAAGAAAGATACAACCCAGCCTCCTTGAGTCCATAATGTGAGGTTACAGTCTCATATTATGTGATTTTTTTGTAGTTGTTTTTTTGTTTTGTTATTTTTTTCTTTTATATATTCTGTAATTGTTCTTTTTCTTAAATTTTTTTTATTTTCCTTTTTTTTTCTTTTTTCATTTCACACCTATCTAGCAGTTTTAAGAAACCTGGTGGAGTAGTGGTTAAAAGCTACAGCTGCTAACTAAAAGGTTGGCAGTTCAAGTCCACCGGGCGCTCCTTGGAAACCCTATAGGGCAGTTCTACTCTGCCCTTTATGGTCCCTATGAGTTGGAATGGATTAGATGACAACAAGTTATTGGTTCTAGTGGTTTTAAGGTTGTGCATTTCAGGTTCAGGTCTATAATCTAGCTGAGAACCGACTTCGGGTTCAGTGTGGTGAGGTGCCCAGTTGCACCTGTGCATCAAGAGAAGGCGCCTCAAGAGCTAGGGGAGGGGGCAGCAGGGATGCTCAGAGAAGGGCACCCGGGGGAGGCGCGAGGTCCCGGGCAGCCCTACCACAAGCTGGCGAGGAGCAGGAAAGAGCTGGCTTCGGGAGCCTTTTGTGACAGTCCCAGCCCACCCAGCCCCACCTGGACCTCAGACTCAGCAGGCTGGCAGGTCCCAATAGAATTAGGGGAAGCCTAAGGCCATAGAGGGCGAGATCCAGGGTATATACCTAAGCCTTATCATAGTGCTTATGATGGGATAGGAGGGCAGAGGAGGCATATGGGGACTTGGGTCCAGACAGTGGACACAGAAGGGTGGGAACTTCTGGTTAGCGTCAGGATCCGAATGTGGAGGCCTTCGAGATGCACTTCCCGGAGGAGAAGGTGAAGCCACAGAGGCCATACTGCCTGGCACCCACCTCTGTCCCCCTCCCAGGGCCCCAGACTGGACTCACCGCCTGTGCTGCCCTAGGAGAGCTCCCCAAGTGTGGTACTCTTATTTTGAGGAGCAAGAGAGCCAGCCCTGGTCTAGGCTAGGGAATTTATTTCCTCTGCTCTCATTATGGCTGTGAGCGGACTCTTGTCTGCACAGACTAAAGACGAATTATCAAAATGAGCTCAAGACTCCAGATTTGACTTAGATATCACAAATTAAAACAGAGAAATAGAACTTTAGCAATAAGTGCCTGCCTGGAGCCCAAGTTGCATTAAAAAAAAAAAACCTGAACAAGACCCCAGAGAGAGTGAGTGATAAGAGGCTCCTTCTTTTGCCACCCTGTGGTCCCAAGCTTTCTCTTTTCCCACCTCCCAAGACTGTATCAACTGCTCTGAGATTTTTGAATAAAGATCCCAGGGATATCACTGTTCCCACCCCATGAGGATTTCCCCAGTGCTGGGTTAGACTAAGACAGAATCCTCCTGAGGCTTCCGGGGCCTGTGTACTGGTTCAGAGCCAGTTCATTTTTCCTGCAATTGGGCATGACCCCAGGACATGACCCTGAGAGTGCTGACACTTGCAGAAGCCAATGACCCTTTCACTGAGTTTCTCTCTGTCTTGGTGTCAGGATCAGTCAGGACAGCTTGTCACCTCAGGACTGTTTCTGTTGAAGGACACCTAAGCAGCACTATGGGTTTGTCCCTCACACCCTGCAAAGCTGCCTCCTCTGAGCGGGGCGAGGAGCTACTGAAACACTGAAATCATTGAAACTAGCAGAAGCCACAGCCCATGGTACTGGGAGAAAAATGGGAGGGAGAGAGAGGTGAAAAGGTATAAAGGCCCAGCTGTGAAGGTGACCAGCGGCCAGGATGTCCTGAAGCTGCAAAGCTGACCGAAGCTGAATGGCCTCAAATCTGCTGCTCCTGAGCCCATCTTTTATTTCAATGGAAAAAGTCTTTCGCTGCTCTTATGCGACTGGGCTGGAAGGGCCTTTGACTTATAACATGAAGCAGCCTCCAGAGCCTCTTGGGGCAAGTGATGGTCAAGGAGGCTCTGCCCAATCCCATCCTGCCCTTCCCACTTGTCAGAGGACCAGGAATTTCAGTCTTCCAGCTCCTGGGCTGATCTAGTGACTTGTAACAGGATTTCACTGGACCTCGAAACTTTGAAAGATGGGAAATACTGCCTGGGTCCTCGTCTCATTACAGAACTTACATACAGGATAAGAAGAGGAGTTGGGAATTGACACCTGACATCTTAGCAAAGGTCTCTGTTTGTTTAGGAGGGAAGAGGTAAAAAAAGAAGGCAGTGTCTACTACGTCCTTTGCCATGTGTGTCAGGAAATCCTCACAAAGAGCCTCTCAGGTAAGGAGTGATGGGAAATGCCTTGGTTTACTCTTAAACTTTGCCCTTGAGGCATTTTCTTTATGGGGGCATGTAAAATGTTGTCCATTCAAGGAAACACTGTAATTCTTATGTAGACTTTGTTTGTTGACAAGGATTTATTGCCATAGCAAGGGTTCTGGAAATGGGTTTAATATGCTGTGGGATTGCTTTTGGAAGTTTGGAAAAGGCAACGGCCCACATTCTATGAAATCGAAATACCAGACCTACTGTGTCAGGTGTTGGAAGAGGGAATAAAAGCCTCCAATATGTGGGCATGTCTGAGTTAGTCTTCTATAAGACCATTTCTTGGAGGTCCTGAAGGACACCCATTTCATTAAAAGAATAAGGAATGTAGAGCTGAGGGGAGCACCAGCAACATGGAGCTTACCAATATGTACCTTTGCAGAGGGTCCCTGGACGCCGCAAACAGTTAAGTGTTCTATACTAGCTGAAAGTTTGGTGGTTTGAACCTACTCAAAAGCACCTCAGAAGACAGTCCTGACGATCTGCTTTTAAAGGATCACAGCCTTGAAAACCCTATTGAACACTTCTACTATGCCCACATGGGGTGGTCATGAGTCAGAAATGACTTGATGACAGCTAACAAGAACAATTCTCTATAGGCTCAGGTTTTAGTGGAGGCTGGGCTGCCAAGTAGCAATGTAAATCATGGTATCCCAGCTGAACAGAGGCCAGGTGGAAGTACTTAACTGTCAGAAACAAGTTGTGTGTAGATTACCATAAAGGTCAGTAGCTCAGAGTATTAGTTATCTATTGGTGCATAACAAAATATCCCCAAACTTATCAGGTGTGAGATAAATGGAAAAATATTAAACCCATTCTGATAAATTTGGAACTAGACAAAAATTTTGGTATTACTCAACATAGTTTTTAGGTGAAGGAATAAACTAGAAAATTTAAATAACTAGTACAAGTATTAAAAGATATTTAAAATAATGATGATATAATTACATACCTGCATAAAAGACAAATGCATCAAAATCAATGGTTTCTCTCCAGTATAGAATAAGGGTCTAAAATTGGCAAGGGTGGGAAGGGCAGACCGTTCTCTTTCCCCTACTACTTGACTGTACCACACTGTGTCCAAAACTGTAAAATATTTAGCAAAACATTGTTTTAACCAGAGCAGCAAAGGACCTCTATGAGGGAAGACAATGTATTAAAGTACATAAAATGAAACCTGAATATATGCAAAAATATGCCATATTTTCAAATGGAACGTCTTGTCAATTAAATGGAGGTCCCTAAAACTAATATATAAGTGGAATGCATTTCTAGCCAGAATATTAAGATAGTTGTTTTGAACTGTATACAGTGATCATATGCTACAAATAGTACAGTAGATAACAAAGAATAGATAACAAGGAATATTCCTGTTGTTACGAGACTTGGAGGCGATTTTGGACTCCAAGCCATCCCATCTGACTGCCCCATAGGGTTTTCTAGGTCGTAATCATTATGGGAGCAGAACACCAGGTCTTTCTCCCTTGGAGCCACCTGGTGGGTCCGACCTGCCAAACTTTCTTTGGATTAGCAGTTGAGCACTTAATCGCTGCAAAACCAGGGCGGTTTTACCAAAGTAAAACATGAAAAAGCAGGATAGTAACAGGTGTCTATCTCTTCGGGTAACAGAACAAATTGATATTACATAGCATAGAAGGTGACAAGTAGACCAATGAAACAGAAAATCTGTTAAGAAGTCACAATAACTTACAAAGGTAGCATTTCAAGAAAATTATATTTATTTAATAAATGGTGCTGACTCAAGTGATTGTTCTGGGGGAAAAAGCTTGCAAAAATGTGATACACAAATGATAGATTTGGAAAATCATGTGAAATGGAGAGGACAAGGCTTAATAACAATTTCCATTTTACACAGAAGGATAAAAGTTAAGCACTTGAACAATGAGCAGTGAATTCAAACAGTTCATTCAGAGCAAATCCACATGCCCAGTAAACATAGTCCAAGTTAAGAAAATATCAAACTGCCAGTGAAACTGGCAGAATTGGAAAATCAGCGCAACCTACGGCTGGCTGGGCTGTGGAGAGAAGGATACCCTGAGACGTGGCTGGAAAGGTGCATTATGGCAGCCTCTAGGGGAAAGACATGGCCATGGCTGTGTACTTTTAACATTCTTTGAATTGGAAATCTCACTCTGTGGAGTCTATTCCACAGAAACAAATCCTATAGTATAGAAAGGATAGTTATTATTAATATGACCAAACTTTGTCCATTGATGGTGGAATGATAGAGAACTTATGGTAAAGCTACATCCTCAATAAAACAGGGAGTCATTAGAATGAAAAAGAGTTGTAGTAGTTGAGTGGGAGAAATCTCTATGAAGTATTATGGAAGTATTACTGAAACAATCAAGGTGCAGAGAAGTGTATATAAAATGAGCACATCTGGGTTAAACAATATCAATTGTTTGAATATGCTTGAATACCTGTTGATGTTTATGTGTGTGTATAAATGAGAAGATGAGGATACATGTATGTCTGTGTGTGCTTGTTTAAGCAAGGATAGGAGAGACTACTTACTACATTGTTAACCTGAATTACCTTGGATTCACTTGTGGGAAGGAACAGGGGGAGGAGAATTAGAACATGCAGGAAGAGTGGACTTAAAAAGCATGGATGATAATGCTTCTGTATTAGTAGTGTTATGTGTGGACAAATAAATCTATCTTGAGCAGAGAAAGCCAGAATACTCCTTAGAAGTAAGGATGGCTTTGGACATCTTATCAAGAGGGACCAGTCCCTGGAAAAGGACATCATGCTTAGTAAAGCAGAGGTCCAGGGAAAAAGAGGAAGACCCTCAATGAGATTGATACAGTGGCTGCAACAGTGTGCTCGAATATAGCAACGATTATTAGGATTGCAATGACCGGACCGAGTTTTGTTCTGTGGTGCCTAGGGTCACTGTGACTCAGAACTGACTTGATAGCTTTTAACAACAACATGTATAAGTCCAGATAAAGTGTACTGAGTTGATACCATCTATTTAAATTATTCATGTAAGTTAAAGACCCCAAAATATAGTGTTAGTGCCATATCTAATGACTTACAGAGAATCAAGGTAGAATGTCAAGTGAAAGAAGGGGCGAGAACAATGTGGGTAGAGTGAGACGAAGTCTCCATAAAAGCAAACACTCCAGCAGATGTACTTGTGTACCTATAACTGTGTATATGTTTCCCTGCAGAGAAATGTAGGGAAAGACACACATGTGTCTATTAACATTGGATACCTTGTGGGAGTGGGAGCAAATTACATATGAGGGTGGGACCCTGACATAACTTTTTTGTCATACAAATCTGTAATCTTGAAAATGTAATAAAAAACAATTTCAGAACTTTGGAAGTTGATAAACATCATAGATACATGTATATTTTAATGTGTTTCATTAGATATTTTAAATAGGTGAAAATTTTCTATAATGACAGACAAAAGATTTTAATCACTGGAAGGAGAGCACACCACAGACGGTAATAATCAGATCCAGTGCATTTCTTCTTGTTCTTGGAACCAGTGAGCTCTTCTGGTCTCTATAACTGGAAATGACCAAAAATAATTTTGGGAACTCAGTAGAATTAACCCCCAAACACGTTTGCAAGCACATGTCTACAGCTAAATGTAGAAGGCTGGACACCATGTGCGATTCACTAGGTAACTCATGGCGCTCCAGAAAATTCTCTTTCCTGGATGTGCTGGTACCACCTCCTCCCTGCCTTGACCCACTGTATAACCCGCCTTTGTGCATTCGAGGCCCTTTTCAGGTCTGAGCCTAGAGCATAAAAGAGGACATCAACTGGGAAGGTAGCTTTTAAGAAGAAAGACGTTGATCAAAAGATTTCAGAAAGCAGCACCTCCCCAGCCAGCCTCTCCCCAGCCTGGGAATGCCAACCCCTCCCACCCTGATACCTCTGAGAATCTCTGATTTTTCGGTTTGGATCCTTAGGAGACTGCAGAATTTACCTGGCCTGAACACCTTGGCTCTTCTCTGCCTGTGACCCTCTCCCTCACAGGAGCTGTCTCTGTCACTCTGAGGCATACACACAGGACAGACTGTGGACAGAGGTGTCCATCCTAGAGACCCTGCCCTCCTTTCCTCTGCCCTCTGCGGTCTCATTGCCCAGAGAGATGGATACATCCCTGTCATGTCCAGGGTTTCCCCACACCTGGGATTTGATGTTGTGACTGAGACTTGGTCTTTTTTGTCCACTGTTGAGTCTGGGCCTGAATTTGCCTCTTCCCATCCATACCTCTGGTCACCTGTGTTCTCGCTGTTCTCCCCAGGTTCAGAAGCCTCTCCTCTCTTTTGCTTCTTTGATCTCAGATGGCCTTTTTCTTCCAGTTCTTTGACCTCGGGACAGGTAAGATTTGACCACAGGGGGGGAAAAAAATTAACAAGATTTATTGACGTGTCAAGAACCGGAATGTACAGCTTTATTTAAAGGAGAAGAAAAAGTTCCAAAGCTCTGCCCCTTACCCGAGGACATACTCTACAAGAAATACCCTGCAAGCGCTGGATCAACTCTTATCCAGAAATGGTTAACACCCAGGGGGATTTTTCTACACCACCTCCCAGTTACATTCCCCTAATGAGGCAACAACAATGCATCCTAATCATAACCCCAAATTCACCCTAGGAGACCAGAAGACATGGCTGGGGTGAATTCATTTTCCTTCACTGGGCCCTCCTCTCCTTCTGCCAAGCCCTACCTCTTTCTCTGCCTGTATGCTGCTGGGAAGGGACCCAGAGTCCTTCGTTTAGGGCTTTATGCCCACTGCTCACCTGCAGGCAGGTTTCCTGACACCCTGCCATCTCTCTGATTCCTTCTCCAAAGAACTCAGTGATACCCCCTTCACCATCACACCTCAACAGGGTCCCCCTTAGCCTCCCAAGTCCCACTGAAATCCCATTCCCCTTTCCCTACTTACGCTGTGCTCATCCTTAGGGTCCCAAGACCTCACCATCAAGATGAGGCCTGTCCTGTCCTCTCCTGGGCCAGGGGAGCCTCTGAGGGGACCTGGTGTCTGTGTTCAGCTATCTGGGGCTTCTTTCATCCAGATCCCGCTTAGGGCTGGAGCTCTTTGTGCCCTTGGGGTTGAAGGCTGGTGGGCACACGGGAAGGAGGCTAGGATCTTCCAGGGAAGCTGGGTTAAACGACCCTGAATGGAGGTCTCTCCTGAAGGGCCCACGTTTCCAGCCCAAAGGCCCTGCTCCTCCTAGTCCCAGGGTACTAGCAGGTCTTTAGGTGCTTCCCCCTCTGGCCTTGGTGCTGTGCCTTCTGCAGCCTGGCCTGCCTCTGCAGCCTGTCCAGCTGGTGCCTCAGCCTCTTCAGTTCTTCTCTCTGCTTCTCCAGCTGCTCCTACAGGTGCCTGCAGACTGCTCTCTTCTCCCTCACCTCCCTCTTCTTGTAGGCCATCAGGTAACGCCTGGCCAGCTGGTGGCAGCGTTGGCGCCTGCACTGGACTGAGCGTGGCAGCCACCTCTCCAGCAGCTCTTCAAAGAAGACCCGGTAGCTAAAGCCCTGAGTCACACCACGCGCCGCGTGCGCAACCAGGGCCTCCCGGGACTCGAACACGGGGCAGCGGACCACGCAGCGGAAGCCGTGCTCACGGTTCACCAGCCACTCCGGGGTGGTTGCGCGGGGTTCTCCCCATGCTCCTCCCCTTGGTCGGTGGTGTCCGGAGTACAGGTCTGGGTCCCGTCCTGCCAGGGCTCCAGGGTACTGACCAGGGACTGAGTATTGGCCAGTGTAGGGGCAGAGCTGATCGTGCTCTCCTCAGAGAGCTTGGCCTCAAAGACCTGGGGCATCTTGCCCACGGGGCAAAGGAGGTTTTGGTCTGCCAGGCGACCGCCACCCCCTTGACTGTGTGCACCTTGGTGAAATATGCGCACATGACCCATCGCTTTCCTGGGGCAGCCCCGTAGCTGGAGGAGTGAGAGGTTTGCTTGGTGGAAAATGAAGGAAAAGAGCTCTCTGATGGTTTTTGGAATCTTCCTGGGCCTGGAACTTGGGCTTTTTGCTTGGGGTATTGTTGACTCCTGGGCATTTTCCTCTTGGATAGAGACCTCTGAGAATAGAGAGTAGATTTAGTAGAGCTTTCAGGGTCCTTATGCTCACCTGTGACCCCAAAGCTTTGGTCATAGGGACCGCTGGAGGCCTCTCCATCACCACATCCTCCACCTCTGCAGACCCCATGCTTTCTTTCTTCTTCCCCAGAGACCCACCACCCTTTGGGGGCACTGCTGTGGAAGACAAAGTCTCCATTGTAAAGTGGCACTGTTTATGGTAGTTCATTTTTTTTTTTTATAATAACTTTTATTAAGCTTCAAGTGAACGTTTACAAATCCAATCAGTCTGTCACATATAAGTTTACATACATCTCACTCCCTACTCCCACTTACTCTCCCCGTCTTGAGTCAGCCCTTTCAGTCTCTCCTTTCTTGACAATTTTGCCGGCTTCCCTCTCTCTCTATCCTCCCATCCCCCCTCCAGACAAGAGTTGCCAACACAATCTCAAGTGTCCACCTGATATAATTAGCTCACTCTTCATCAGCATCTCTCTCCCACCCGCTGACCAGTCCCTTTCATTTCTGATGAGTTGTCTTCGGGGATGGTTCCTGTCCTGTGTCAACTGAAGGTCTGGGGAGCATGGCCGCCGGGATTCCTCCAGTCTCAGTCAGACCATTAAGTTTGGTCTTTTTATGAGAATTTGGGGTCTGTATCCCACTGATCTCCTGCTCCCTCAGGGGTCCTCTGCTGAGCTCCCTGTCAGGGCAGTCATCAATTGTGGCCGGGCACCAACTAGTTCTTCTGGTCTCAGGATGATGTAGGTCTCTGGTTCATGTGGCCCTTTCTGTCTCTTGGGCTCTTAGTTGTCATGTGGGCTTGGTGTTCTTCATTTTCCTTTGCTCCAGGTGGGTTGAGACCAATTGCTGCATCTTAGATGGCTGCTTGTTAGCATTTAAGACCCCAGACGCCACATTTCAAAGTGGGATGCAGAATGATTTCATAATAGAATTATTTTGCCAATTGACTTAGAAGTCCCCGCAAACCATGCTCCCCAGACCCCCGCACTTGCTCCGCTGACCTTTGAAGCATTCATTTTATCCCGGAAACTTCTTTGCTTTTGGTCCAGTCCAATTGAGCTGACCTTCCATGTATTGAGTGTTGTCTTTCCCTTCACCTAAAGCAGTTCTTATCTACTGATTAATCAATAAAAAAACCCTCTCCCACCCTCCCTCCCTCCCCCTCTCGTAACCACAAAAGTATGTGTTCTTCTCAGGTTTACTATTTCTCAAGATCTTATAATAGTGGTCTTATACAATATTTGTCCTTTTGCCTCTGACTAATTTCACTCAGCATAATGCCTTCCAGGTTCCTCCATGTTATGAAATGTTTCAGAGATTCGTCACTGTTCTTTATCGATGCGTAGTATTCCATTGTGTGAATATACCACAATTTATTTACCCATTCATCCGTTGATGGACACCTTGGTTGCTTCCAACTTTTTGCTATTGTAAACAGAGCTGCAATAAACATGGGTGCGCATATATCTGTTTGTATGAAGGCTCTTGTATCTCTAGGGTATATTCCTAGGAGTGGGATTTCTGGCTTGTATGGTAGTTCTATTTCTAACTGTTTAAGATAACGCCAGATAGATTTCCAAAGTGGTTGTACCATTTTACATTCCCACCAGCAGTGTATGAGAGTTCCAATCTCTCCGCAGCCTCTCCAACATTTATTATTTTGTGTTTTTTGGATTAATGCCAGCCTTGCTGGTGTGAGATGGAATCTCATCGTAGTTTTAATTTGCATTTCTCTAATGGCTAATGATCGAGAGCATTTTCTCATGTATCTGTTGGCTGCCTGAATATCTTCTTTAGAGAAATGTGTGTTCATATCCTTTGCCCACTTCTTGATTGGGTTGTTTGTCTTTTTGTGATTGAGTTTTGACAGAATCATGTAGATTTTAGAGATCAGGCGCTGGTCGGAGATGTCATAGCTGAAAATTCTTTCCCAATCTGTAGGTGGTCTTTTTACTCTTTTGGTGAAGTCTTTAGATGAGCATAGGTGTTTGATTTTTAGGAGCTCCCAGTTATCGGGTTTCTCTTCATCATTTTTGGTAATGTTTTGTATTCTGTTTATACCTTGTATTAGGGCTCCTAGGGTTGTCCCAATTTTTTCTCCCATGATCTTTATCGTTTTAGTCTTTATGTTTAGGTCTTTGATCCACTTGGAGTTAGTTTTTGTGCATGGTGTGAGGTATGGGTCCTGTTTCATTTTTTTGCAAATGGATATCCAGTTATGCCAGCACCATTTGTTAAAAAGGCTGTCTTTTCCCCAGTTAATTGACACTGGTCCTTTGTCAAATATCGGCTGCTCATACGTGGATGGATCTATGTCTGGGTTCTCAATTCTGTTCCATTGGTCTATGTGTCTGTTGTTGTACCAATACCAGGCTGTTTTGACTACTGTGGCTGTATAATAGGTTCTGAAGTCAGGTAAGGTGAGGCCTCCCACTTTCTTCTTCTTTTTCAGTAGTGCTTTGCTTATCCGGGGCTTCTTTCCCTTCCATATGAAATTGGTGATTTGTTTCTCTATCCCCTTAAAATATGACATTGGAATTTGGATCGGAAGTGCGTTAAATGTATAGATGGCTTTTGGTAGAATAGACATTTTTACTATGTTAAGTCTTCCTATCCATGAGCAAGGTATGTTTTTCCACTTAAGTATGTCCTTTTGAATTTCTTGTAGTAGAGCTTTGTAGTTTTCTTTGTATAGGTCTTTTACATCCTTGGTAAGATTTATTCCTAAGTATCTTATCTTCTTGGGGGCTACTGTGAATGGTATTGATTTGGTTAATTCCTCTTCGGTGTTCTTTTTGTTGACGTAGAGGAATCCAAGTGATTTTTGTATGTTTATTTTATAACCTGAGACTCTGCCAAACTCTTCTATTAGTTTCAGTAGTTTTCTGGAGGATTCCTTAGGGTTTTCTGTGTATATAATCATGTCATCTGCAAATAGTGATAACTTTACTTCTTCCTTGCCAATCCGGATACCTTTTATTTCTTTGTCTAGCCTGATTGCCCTGGCTAAGACTTCCAACACGATGTTGAATAAGAGCGGTGATAAAGGGCATCCTTGTCTGGTTCCCGTTCTCAAGGGAAATGCTTTCAGGTTCTCTCCATTTAGAGTGATATTGGCTGTTGGCTTTGCATAGATGCCCTTTATTATGTTGAGGAATTTTCCTTCAATTCCTATTTTGGTAAGAGTTTTTATCATGAATGGGTGTTGGACTTTGTCAAATGCCTTTTCTGCATCAATTGATAAGATCATGTGGTTTTTGTCTTTTGTTTTATTTATGTGATGGATTACATTAATGGTTTTTCTGATATTAAACCAGCCTTGCATACCTGGTATAAATCCCACTTGATCAGGGTGAATTATTTTTTTGATGTGTTGTTGGATTCTATTGGCTAGAATTTTGTTGAGGATTTTTGCATCAATGTTCATGAGGGATATAGGTCTATAATTTTCTTTTTTTGTAATGTCTTTACCTGGTTTTGGTATCAGGGAGATGGTGGCTTCATAGAATGAGTTGGGTAGTATTCCGTCATTTTCTATGCTTTGGAATACCTTTAGTAGTAGTGGTGTTAACTCTTCTCTGAAAATTTGGTAGAACTCTGCAGTGAAGCCGTCCGGGCCAGGACTCTTTTTTGTTGGGAGTTTTTTGATTACCGTTTCAATCTCTTTTTTTGTTATGGGTCTATTTAGTTGTTCTACTTCTGAATGTGTTAGTTTAGGTAGGTAGTGTTTTTCCAGGAATTCATCCATTTCTTCTAGGTTTTCAAATTTGTTAGAGTACAATTGTTCATAATAATCTGAAATGATTCTTTTAATTTCATTTGGCTCTGTTGTGATGTGGTCCTTCTCATTTCTTATTCGGGTTATTTGTTTCCTTTCCTGTATTTCTTTAGTCAGTCTAGCCAATGGTTTATCAATTTTGTTAATTTTTTCAAAGAACCAGCTTTTGGCTTTGTTAATTCTTTCGATTGTTTTTCTGTTCTCTAATTCATTTAGTTCAGCTCTAATTTTTATTATTTGTTTTCTTCTGGTGCCTGATGGATTCTTTTGTTGCTCACTTTCTATTTGTTCAAGTTGTAGGGACAGTTCTCTGATTTTGGCTCTTTCTTCTTTTTGTATGTGTGCATTTATTGATATAAATTGGCCTCTGAGCACTGCTTTTGCTGTGTCCCAGAGGTTTTGATAGGAAGTATTTTCATTCTCGTTGCTTTCTATGAATTTCCTTATTCCCTCCTTGATGTCTTCTATAACCCAGTCTTTTTTCAGGAGGGTATTGTTCATTTTCCAAATATTTGATTTCTTTTCCCTAGTTTTTCTGTTATTGATCTCTAGTTTTATTGCCTTGTGGTCTGAGAAGATGCTTTGTAATATTTCGATGTTTTGGACTCTGCAAAGGTTTGTTTTATGACCTAATATGTGGTCTATTCTAGAGAATGTTCCATGTGCGCTGGAAAAAAAAGTATATTTTGCAGCAGTTGGGTGGAGAGTTCTGTATAAGTCAATGAGGTCAAGTTGGTTGATTGTTGTAATTAGATCTTCCGTGTCTCTGTTGAGCTTCTTACTGGATGTCCTGTCCTTCTCCGAAAGTGGTGTGTTGAAGTCTCCTACTATAATTGTGGAGGTATCTATCTCGCTTTTCAGTTCTGTTAAAATTTGATTTATGTATCTTGCAGCCCTGTCATTGGGTGCGTAAATATTTAATATGGTTATGTCTTCCTGATCAATTGTCCCTTTTATCATTATATAGTGTCCTTCTTTATCCTTTGTGGTGGATTTAAGTCTAAAGTCTATTTTGTCAGAAATTAATATTGCTACTCCTCTTCTTTTTTGCTTATTGTTTGCTTGATATACTTTTTTCCATCCTTTGAGTTTTAGTTTGTTTGTGTCTCTAAGTCTAAGGTGTGTCTCTTGTAGGCAGCATATAGATGGATCGTGTTTCTTTATCCAGTCTGTGACTCTCTGTCTCTTTATTGGTGCATTTAGTCCATTTACATTCAGGGTAATTATAGATAAATAAGTTTTTAGTGCTGTCATTTTGATGCCTTTTTATGTGTGTTGTTGACAATTTCATTTTTCCACACACTTTTTTGTGCTGAGGCGTTTTTCTTAGTAAATTGTGAGATCCTCATTTTCATAGTGTTTGACTTTATGTTAGTTGAGTCGTTACGTTTTTCTTGGTTTTTGTCTTGAGTTATAGAGTTGTTATGCCTTTTTGTGGTTACCTCATTATATACCCCTATTTTTCTAAGTAAAAACCTAACTTGTATTGTTCTATATCGCCTTGTATCACTCTCCATATGGCAGTTCAATGCCTCCTGTATTTAGTCCCTCTTTTTGATTATTGTGATCTTTTACCTATTGACTTCCGTGATTCCCTGTTATGTGTTTTTTTTTTTTTAATTAATCTTAATTTGTTTGTTTTTGTGATTTCCCTATTTGAGTTGATATCAGGACGTGCTGTTTTGTGACCTTGTGTTGTGCTGATATCTGATATTATTGGTTCTGTGACCAAACAATATCCTTTAGTATTTCTTGTAGCTTTGGTTTGGTTTTTGCAAATTCTCTAAACTTGTGTTTGTCTGTAAATATCTTAATTTCGCCTTCATATTTCAGAGAGAGTTTTGCTGGATATATGATCCTTGGCTGGCAGTTTTTCTCCTTCAGTGCTCTGTATATGTCGTCCCATTCCCTTCTTGCCTGCATGGTTTCTGCTGAGTAGTCAGAACATATTCTTATTGATTCTCCCTTGAAGGAAACCTTTCTTTTCTCCCTGGCTGCTTTTAAAATTTTCTGTTTATCTTTGGTTTTGGTGAGTTTGATGATAATATGTCTTGGTGTTTTTCTTTTTGGATCAATCTTAAATGGGGTTCGATGAGCATCTTGGATAGATATCCTTTCGTCTTTCATGAAGTCAGGGAAGTTTTCTGTCAGAAGTTCTTCAACTATTTTCTCTGTGTTTTCTGTCCCCCCTCCCTGTTCTGGGACTCCAATCATCCGCAGGTTATCCTTCTTGATAGAGTCCCACATAATTCTTAGGGTTTCTTCATTTTTTTTAATTCTTTTATCTGATTTTTTTTCAGCTATGTTGGTGTTGATTCCCTGGTCCTCCAGATGTCCCAGTCTGCATTCTAATTGCTCGAGTCTGCTCCTCTGACTTCCTAGTGTGTTGTCTAATTCTGTTATTTTATTGTTAATCTTTTGGATTTCTACATGTTGTCTCTCTATGGATTCTTGCAACTTATTAATTTTTCCAGTATGTTCTTGAATAATCTTTTTGAGTTCTTCAACAGTTTTATCAGTGTGTTCCTTGGCTTTTTCTGCAGATATCCTAATTTCATTTGTGGTATCGTTAAGCATTCTGTAAATTAGTTTTTTATATTCTGTATCTGATAATTCCAAAATTGTATCTTCATTTGGGAAAGATTTTGATTCTTTTGTTTGGGGGGTTGGAGAAGCTGTCACGGTCTGCTTCTTTAAGTGGTTTGATATGGATTGTTGTCTCCGAGCCATCACTGGGAAACTAGTTTTTCCAGAAAATCCGCTAAAAAAAAACTGCAGTCAGGTCCCTATCAGAGTTCTCCCTCTGGCTCAGGCTATTCAGATGTAAATGAAGCCGCCTGGGGAGGGTGGGGGAGGGAACAGAGAGATAGGAGAGTAGCACCTCAGAATATAGCCAGAGTTGCTTGTCTTGCTTGGAATGACTGTTATATCTGAGATTCCCGCGGGCGCGTCGCCTATGTGTGCTGGCTGTGTGGAGATTGCCCCCAGGGGGTCTGGCCCGCTGGAGTCACAGTCAGATCCTCCGCTTCCAGCCCCACGCCCAGCATCAAGGCTCCCCTACTGGGACGGTGCACTCTCAACTCCAAAATCAGTCGCTGCCTCCCGGGGACTTCTCGTCCCTCCAGCCGCGTGGCCGTGCCGCCCCCGTGAACCAGGTGGGCCCCCTCCCGGGGTTAGTTCAGATGGGTGGAGTAGCTCCCCGTGCTTGTGCCGCGACCAAGTGTCCCGGCTGGAACGCTGTTCTCCCCACTCCAATACCAGTCGCTGCCTCCCGGGGACTTCTCCTACCGGCTGCGTCCCATGCCGCCCACGCGACCCGGCTGGTCCCCTTCCCGGGGTTAGTTCAGGGGGTGGAGCAACTCTCCGTGTTTATGGCGTACCTGCGAGCAGTCCAAATCCCTGCGGGACGGTTCCCCGGCTCGGATGCTGCTCTTTCTGCTCCAAGATCGGTCACTGCCTCCCGGGGACTTCTCCTACCGGCTGTGTCCCACGCCGCCCGTGGATCCGGCTGGTCCCCCTCCCGGGGTTAGTTCAGGGGGGTGGAGCAGGTCTCTGTGCTTGTGCCGTACCTGACTGGTACGCTGGCTCCAGGCTCTGGAAACTATCGCTGCTTCCCTGTATTAGTTCCTTCTCCGTCTCTAAATCTGTGTTTGTTGTTCAGGGTTCGTAGATTGTTATGTATGTGATCGATTCACTTGTTTTTCCGTGTCTTTGTTGTAAGAGGGATCCGAGGTAACGTCTGCCTAGTCCGCCATCTTGGCTCCGCCCCCCCCATTTTTTAAGAAGTTATTTTTCTTTAATTCCACATGCATTGAATTCCAATGAATTTGTTCCTTTGGAACTTAGAAATGACCTCATTCCCCTGAAACGTCATAATAAATGTGTGACGTCATTGAAAGAAATTTTCTATGAGGGTGATTTTCTTAGTAAATTTCGGGTGTAAGCACTCAAAGGAGAGCAATGCTGACCTCTTTTCAATCTCTTTTCCTGAAAGGCTGTTTTACGGAGAAGTTATACTTAAAGAGAAGAATGCGTATATTTAGTTAAGACTCTTAAGTAAATATACGCATTCTCCTTCTATCATTCATTAGATTTTGGTTGTTTTAGAATAACTCACTGTTGAATGAGAATATGTTAGAGCCAGGACATATGATGAAATATAAACACAAGAATTTGTTAAAATGAATAAATTTTTAACACTAAAACAATTTCATCTGGGAATAAAAATTCTTTTATATATATTTTTGATCCTGTACTATATACAGAGAATTTCTATTTTAATAACTTTCGTTTCTTTCTTCCTACCTTCCTTCCTTCCTCCCTCTCTCTTTCTCTTCCTCCCTCCCTCCCTTCCTTTACTTCTTTCCTTTCTCTCTCTCTTTCTGTTCTATGTCATTAAAAAGTGTACCACCCTTTAGATTCACCAGTTCCAAATAGTTGAGAGATAATATAGGGTAGCTGTGAGTTGGAATCAACTCTATGGTAATGGGTTTGGTTTACAGGGTATGTATTTTAAAAGATTTTATATATATACATAATTTAGCTGGACATTTAGGGAAAACTACTTAAAATCTCCTCATATCAATTTTATCATCTATAAAATGTCAGTGGTGATATCAACCTTAAGAGGTTGTGTGAAGTATAAACTACAATTTAATCCTGACACAAATCCTGAAATATTTTAGGTGTCACCCAGTGAAGGTGGTGAATAAAAGTTTTACCTCCCATGTATGGTCATGGTCCAGATTTAAGGCTTGTTTCTCCCACTTTTGTTTCTTCTCTGAAACTATCATCAGATTTTTTTCTCCTTGTCCTTTCTTTTTGTGTATAATGTAATAAATGCTAGTGCCCATATCACAAAATTATGGGGGAAAATTAAAAATAAAGACAGGTTAAAAGTTTTGTAAATAGACTACAAATAAATATTTATTTTTCTTTCAATGGATAAAATAAAAATAAAAGGGACAAAAAAAAAACCTATTTGGATTTCTTTTTACAGAAGAAAAAACATCCTCTTCTATTTAGACCTGGGGAAAATGCTTAAAGCTGCTTCCGGGTCAGGCACACAGCCCTTGAAATGAGTTCACAGGACAGGATACTAGCACATAAACAGGGAGACATGGATAAAAAACAATATGTTACATTGGCAGTCATAAGACATGGCATCAAATAACTGATCTGATGTGGCATTCCTTACTTCTGTATTGTGCTGTTTTCCCCACTTCTTTAATTTAGGAAAATATTAGCTACCTCGTGGGCAAAACCATTTTAAAAACGTGATTGTAAATATGATGTACATATATTCACAAAACGTGGAGGAATTCTATCCCTTCAAAAATATAGGAAAAAACATTTGGGGAACTAGTGACTACAAACAATGAAACATATAAATCCTTAGATTAGGGAAGGCAAAGATATCCCAAGAGGGTAAAGTAAAAATAAATCTGAATCAAGATATAATGTAGTGAAACTTCAGTACATGAATACAATAAAAAATCTTAAAAAGAACCAGAGAGTAAAGAAAGACATTTATTCAAGAACATAGTGGAAAAATTCACAAGTTGCAAGAATCCTTAGAGAGACAGCATGTAGAAATCCAAAAGATTAACAATAAAATTACAGAATTAGACAACACAATAGGAAGTCAGAGGAGCAGACTCGAGCAATTAGAATGCAGACTGGGACATCTGGAGGACCAGGGAATTAACACCAACATAGCTGGAAAAAAAAAACAGATAAAAGAATTAAAAAAAATGAAGAAACCCTAAGAATCATGTGGGACTCTATAAAGAAGGATAACTTGTGTGTGATTGGAGTCCCAGAACAGGGAGGGAGGACAGAAAACACAGAGAAAATAGTTGAAGATCTGCTGACAGAAAACTTCCCTGACTTCATGAAAGACGAAAGGATATCTATCCAAGATGCTCATCGAACCCCATTTAAGACTGATCCAAAAAGGAAAACACCAAGACATATTATCATCAAACTTGCCAAAACCAAACATAAACAGAAAAATTTAAAAGCAGCCAGGGAGAAAAGAAAGGTCACCTTCAAGGGAGAATCAATAAGAATAAGTTCAGACTACTCAGCAGAAACCATGCAGGCAAGAAGGGAATGGGACGACATATACAGAGCACTGAAGGACAAAAACTGCCAGCCAAGGATCATATATCCAGCCAAACTCTCTCTGAAATATGAAGGCGAAATTAAGATATTTACAGATAAACACAAGTTTAGAGAATTTGCAAAAACCAAACCAAAGCTACAAGAAATACTAAAGGATATTGTTTGGTCAGAAAACCAATAATATCAGATACCAGCACAACACGAGGTCACAAAACAGAACATCCTGATATCAACTCAAATAGGGAAATCACAAAAACAAATTAAGATTAATTAAAAAAAAATGCTCATAACAGGGAATCACTGAAGTCAAAATGTAAAAGATCACAATAATCAAAAAGAGGGACTAAATACAGGTGGCATAGAACTGCCATATGGAGAGTGATACAAGGCGATATGGAACAATACAAGTTAGGTTTTTACTTAGAAAAATACGGGTAAATATTAAGGTAACCACAAAGAGGTATAACAACTCCATAACTCAAGATAAAAGCCAAGAAAAAAGTAACGACTCAACAAACATAAAGTCAAACACTACGAAAATGAGGATCTCACAATTTACTAAGAAAAACGTCTCAGCACAAAAAAGTATGTGGAAGAATGAAATTGTCAACAACACACATAAAAAGGCATCAAAATGACAACACTAAACACTTATTTATCTATAATTACGCTGAATGTAAATGGACTAAATGCACCAATAAAGAGACAGAGAGTCTCGGACTGGATAAAGAAACACGATCCATCTATATGCTGCCTACAAGAGACACACCTTAGACTTAGAGACACAAACAAACTAAAACTCAAAGGATGGAAAAAATATATCAAGCAAACAACAAGCAAAAAAGAAGAGGAGTAGCAATATTAATTTCTGACAAAATAGACTTTAGACTTAAATTCACCACAAAGGATAAAGAAGGACACTACATAATGATAAAAGGGACAATTGACCAGGAAGACATAACCATATTAAATATTTATGTACCCAATGACAGGGCTGCAAGATACATAGATCAAATTTTAACAGAACTGGAAACTGAGATAGACACCTCCACAATTATAGTAGGAGACTTCAACACACCACTTTCGGAGAAGGACAGGACATCCAGTAAGAAGCTCAATAGAGACACGGAACACCTAATTACAACAATCAACCAACTTGACCTCATTGACTTATACAGAACTCTCCACCCAACTGCTGCAAAGTATACTTTTTTTTCTGGCGCACATGGAACATTCTCTAGAATAGACCACATATTAGGTCATAAAACAAACCTTTGCAGAGTCCAAAACATCGAAATATTACAAAGCATCTTCTCAGACCACAAGGCAATAAAACTAGAAATCAATAACAGAAAAACTGGGAAAAGAAATCAAATACTTGGAAAATGAACAATACCCTCCTGAAAAAAGACTGGGTGATAGAAGACATCAAGGAGGGAATAAGGAAATTCATAGAAAGCAACGAGAATGAAAATACTTCTATCAAAACCTCTGGGACACAGCAAAAGCAGTGCTCAGAGGCCAATTTATATCAAGAAATGCTCACATACAAAAAGAAGAAAGAGCCAAAATCAGAGAACTGTCCCTACAACTTGAACAAATAGAAAGTGAGCAACAAAAGAATCCATCAAGCACCAGAAGAAAACAAATAATAAAAATTAGAGCTGAACTAAATGAATTAGAGAACAGAAAAACAATTCAAAGAATTAAAGCCAAAAGCTGGTTCTTTGAAAAAATTAACAAAATTGATAAACCATTGGCTAGACTGACTAAAGAAATACAGGAAAGGAAACAAATAACCCGAATAAGAAACAAGAAGGATCACATCACAACAGAAGCAACTGAAATTAAAAGAATCATATCAGATTATTATGAAAAACTGTACTCTAAGAAATTTGCAAACCTCGAAGAAATGGATGAATTCCTGGAAAAACACTACCTACCTAAATTAACACATTCAGAAGTAGAACAACTAAATAGACCCATAACAAAAAAAGAGATTGAAACGGTAATCAAAAAACTTCAATAAAAAAAAAAAAGAGATTGAAACGGTAATCAAAAAACTCCCAAAAACAAAAAGCCCTGGCCCAGACGGCTTCCCTGCAGAGTTCTACCAAACTTTCAGAGAAGAGTTAACACCACTACTACTAAAGGTATTTCAAAGCATAGAAAATGACGGAATACTACCCAACTCATTCTCTGAAGCCACCATCTCCCTGATACCAAAACCAGGTAAAGACATTACAAAAAAAGAAAATTACAGACCTATATCCCTCATGAACATAGATGCAAAAATCCTCAACAAAATTCTAGCCAATAGAATTCAACAACATATCAAAAAAATAATTCACCACGATCAAGTGGGATTTATACCAGGTTTTTTTTTTTTTTATGCAAGGCTGGTTTAATATCAGAAAAGCCATTAATGTAATCCATCACATAAATAAAACAAAAGACAAAAACCACATGATCTTATGAATTGATGCAAAAAAGGCATTTGACAAAGTCCAACACCCATTCATGATAAAAACTCTCACCAAAGTAGGAATTGAAGGAAAATTCCTCAGCATAATAAAGGGCATCTATGCAAAGCCAACAGCCAACATCATTCTAAGTGGAGAGAGCCTGAAAACATTTCCCTTGAGAACGGGAACCAGACAAGGATGCCCTTTATCACCGCTCTTATTCAACATCGTGCTAGAAGTCCTAGCCAGGGCAATTAGGCTAGACAAAGAAATAAAGGACATCCAGATTGGCAAGGAGGAAGTAAAATTATCTCTATTTGCAGATGACATGATCTTCTACACAGAAAACCCTAAGGAATCCTCCAGAAAACTACTGAAACTAATAGAAGAGTTTGGCAGAGTCTCAGGTTATAAGATAAACATACAAAAATCACTTGGATTCCTCTACATCAACAAAAAGAACATCGAAGAGGAAATCACCAAATCAATACCATTCACAGTAGCCCCCAAGAAGATAAAATACTTAGGAATAAATCTTACCAAGGATGTAAAAGACCTATACAAAGAAAACTACAAAGCTCTACTACAAGAAATTAAAAAGAACCTACTTAAGTAAAAAAACATGCCTTGCTCATGGATAGGAAGACTTAACATAGCAAAAATGTCTACTTTACCAAAAGCCATCTATACATACAATGCACTTCCTATCCAAATTCTAATGTCATTTTTTAATGTGATAGAGAAATCACCAACTTCATACGGAAGGGAAAGAAGCCTTGGATAAGCAAAGCATTACTGAAAAAGAAGAAGAAAGTGTGAGGCCTCACTGTACCTGATTTCAGAACCTATTATACAGCCACAGTAGTCAAAACAGCCTGGTATTGGTACAACAACAGGCACATAGACCAGTGGAACAGAATTGAGAACCCAGATATAAATCCAACAACATATGAGCACCTGATATTTGACAAAGGCCCAGTATCAGTTAATTGGGGAAAAGATAGTCTTTTTAACAAATTGTGCTGGCATAATTGGATATCCATTTGCAAAAAAATGAAACAGGACCCATACCTCACACCAAGCAGAAAACTAACTCCAAGTGAATCAAAGACCTAAACATAAAGACTAAAACGATAAAGATCATGGAAGAAAACATAGGGACAACCCTAGGAGCCCTAATACAAGGCATAAACAGAATACAAAACATTACCAAAAATGGCGAAGAGAAACCCGATAACTGGGAGCTCCTAAAAATCAAACACCTATGCTCATCTAAACACTTCACCAAAAGAGTAAAAAGACCACCTACAGACTGGGAAAGAATTTTCAGCTATGACATCTCCGACCAGCGCCTGATCTCTAAAATCTATATGATTCTGTGAAAACTCAACCACAAAAAGACAAACAACCCAATCAAGAAGTGGGCAAAGGAAATGAACACACACTTCACTAAAGAAGATATTCAGGCAGCTAACAGACACATGAGAATATGTTCTCGATCATTAGCCATTAGAGAAATGCAAATTAAAACTACGATGAGATTCCATCTCACTCCAACAAGGCTGGCATTAATCCAAAAAACACAAAATAATAAATGTTGGAGAGGCTGCGGAGAGACTGGAACTCTTATACACTGCTGGTGGGAATGTCAAATGGTACAACCACTTTGGAAATCTATCTGGCGTTATCTTAAACAATTAGAAACAGAACTACCATACAACCCAGTAATCCCACTCCTCGGAATATACCCTAGAGAAACAAGAGCCTTCACACAAACAGATATATGCACACCCATGTTTATTGCAGCTCTGTTTACCATAGCAAAAAGCTGGAAGCAACCAAGGTGTCCATCAACGGATGAATGGGTAAATAAACTGTGCTATATTCACACGATGGAATACTACGCATTGATAAAGAACAGTGACGAATCTGTGAAACATTTCATAACATGGAGGAACCTGGAAGGCATTATGCTGAGCGAAATTAGTCAGAGGCAAAAGAACAAATATTGTATAAGACCACTATTATAAGATCTTGAGAAATAGTAAAAACTGAGAAGAACACATACTTTTGTGGTTACGACTGGGGGAGGGAGGGAGGGATGGAGAGGGTTTCTTACTGATTAATTAGTAGATAAGAACTGCTTTAGGTGAAGGGAAGTACAACACTCAATACATGGAAGGGCAGCCCAATTGGACTGGACCAAAAGCAAAGAAGTTTCCGGGATAAAATGAATGCTTCAAAGGTCAGCGGAGCAAGGTCCAGGGTTTGGGAACCATGCTCTAAGGGGACTTCTAAGTCAATTGGCAAAATAATTCTGTTATGAAAACATTCTGCATCCCACTTTGAAATGTGGCGTCTGGTGCCTTAGATGCTAACAAGTGGCCATCTAAGATGCATGAATTGGTCTCAGCCCACCTGGAGCAAAGGAGAATGAAGAACACCAAGGTCACATGACAACTAAGAGCCCAAGAGACAGAAAGGGCCACATGAACCAGAGACCTACATTATCCTGAGACCAGAAGAACTAGTTGGTGCCTGGCCACAATCAATAACTGCACTGACAGGGAGGACAATAGAGAACCCCTGAGGGAGCAGGACATCAGTGGGATGCAGACCCCAAATTCTCATAAACAGACCATACTTAATGGTCTGACTGTGACTAGAGGAATTCCGGCGGTCATGGTCCCCAAACCTTTTGTTGACACAGGACAGGAACCATTCCCGAAGACAACTCATCGGACATGAAAGGGACTGGACAGTGGGTAGGAGAGAGATGCTGAGGAAGAGTGAGCTAATTATATCAGGTAGACACTTGAGACTGTGTTGGCATCTCCTGTCTGGAGGGGGGATGGGAGGATAGAGAGAGTTGGAAGCTGGCAAAATTGTCACGAAAGGAGAGACTGGAAGGGCTGACTCATTAGGGGGAGAGCAAGTGGGAGTAAGGAGTAAGATGTGTATAAACTTATACGTGACAGACTGACTTGATTTGTAAACGTTCACTTGAAGCTCAATAAAAGTTAATAAAAAAAACTTTATTTAACAGAAGAAATGAGAAAATAATATCTGCTCTTAACACTTCTATTCATATTCAGATTTCAGATTTACACCCCCCCAAAAAAGAAAGAGAAAGAAATTATAATGGTTGTGAATTGATATAAAAAATTATTATTGAAGGTTATACAATAGTGTAAACAGAAAACCTAATAGAAATTAAATGCAATTGATGAAGTGTAACAGAAAGCTTAGCAATGGTTTTAGATGAATTTTCAAAACCATATAATTAAACAAAAGCTTTACAAGATTTATTTTAAAAGATACAAGTTACATAAGAACAAAACTGCACACACTCCTCAATGACATGCATGGAATCAAGCTTTCGAGACCTTCATTTGCTGATGTGGCATGACTCAAAATGAGAAGAAACAGCTGCAAACATCCATTAATAATAGAAACATAGAATGTATGAAGTATGAATCTAAGAAAATTAGAAATCATTAAAAAATGAAATGGAACACATAAACATCAATATCTTAGGCATTAGTGAGCTGAAATGGACTGATATTCGCCATTTTGAATGAGACAATCACATGGACTACTATGCCAAATCGAAGAGAAATGGCATTAAGTTTATCATCAAAAACAACATTTCAAGATCTATCCTGAAGTACAATGCTGTCAGTGATAGGATAATATCCATATGCCTACAAGGAAGACCGGTGTCTTAGTCATATAGTGGTGCTGTAACAGAAATGCCACAAGTGGGTGGCTTTAACAAAGAGAAATTAATTTTCTCACAGTCTAGTAGGCTAGAATTCAAAATTCAGGGTGTCAGCTCCAGGGGAAACTTTCTCTGTCAGCTCTGTGGGAAGGTCTCCATCATCAATCTTCCCCTGGTCAAGGGGCTTCTCAGGTGCAGGGACCCTGGGTCCAAAGGACATCCTCTGCTACTGGGGATGCTTTCTTGGTGTTATGAGGTCACCATATCTCTCTGCTCTCTTGTCTCTTTTATATCTCAAAAGGTATTACCTTAAGACACTATCTAATCTTATAGATCTCATCAATATAACTGCGACTAATCCATCTCATCACATCATTGTGATAGGATTTACACCACATAGGGAAATCACATTAGATGACTAAATGGTAGACAGTCATACAATACTGGGAATCATGGCCTAGCCAAGTTGACAGATATTTTTTAGGGACACATTTCAATCCATGACAAGCAGTTAATATGACTGTTATTCAAATTTATGCACCAACTGCTAATGCCAAAGATGAAGAAACTGAAGATTTTTACCAACTTCTGCAGTCTGAAATTGATCAGACATGCAATCAAGATGCATTGATAATTACTGATGATTGCAATGTGAAAGTTGGAAACAAGAAGGAACAGTAGTTGGAAAATCTGGCCTTGGAGACAGCATGATAGAATTTTGCAAGACCAATGACTTCTTCATTGCGAATACCTTTTTTCAACAGCTTAAATGGTGAGTATACGCATGGGCTTCACCAGATGGAATATACAGGAATCAAATGTCTACATCTGTGGAAAGAGACAATGGAAAAGCTCAATATCATCAGTCAGAACAAGACCAGGGGCTGACTGTGGAACAGACCATCAATTTCTCATATGCAAGTCTACGAGAGCCAAAGTACAACCTTGATTATATCTCACCTGAATTTAGAGACTATCTCAAGAATAGATTTGATGAATCGAAGGCTAATGCTTGAAGGCCAGATGAGTTGTGGAATGACATCAAGGACATCATACTTGAAGAAAGTAAGAGGTCATTGCTCTGACAGGGATCACAATAGAGGGTCTGAGAGCTGGAGAAAAATGTGGAACAAAATTCTAACTCTCAAAAAAAGACCAGATTACTCACCTGACAGAGACTGGAGAGATGCTGAATATGTCCCCCGGACACACTTTTAGCTCAGTAATGAAGTCACTCCTGAAGTTCACCCTTCAGACAAAGATTAGACAGACCCATAAAGCAAAACTAAAGGGGCACAAAAGCCCAGGGGCAAGGGCTAGAAGGCAGGAGGGGACAGAAAAGCTGGTAATAGGGAACCCAGGGTCTAGAAGGGCAGAGTGTTGACATATTGTGGGGTTGGTAATTAGTGTCACAAAACAATATGTGTACTAATTGTTTAATGGGAACCTAGTTTGTTCTGTAAACCTTCATCTAAAGTATGACAATAAAGATATAAAATAAAATATATATGTATATCTGTTGGAAAAAACAGAAAGCAAGAGGTCATTAAAAAGCCAGGAAAGAAAAAAAGAAGACCAAAATGGATGTCAGAAAAAACTCCGAATTTGCTCTTGAATGTAGAGTAGCTAAAGCAAAAAGAAAATAATGAAGTAAAAGAGATGAATAGAAGATTTCAAAGGGCACCTCAAGAAGACAAAGTAAAATATTATCATGAAATGTGTAAAAACCTGGAGTTTAGAAAACCAAAAGGGAAGCACATGCTCGGCATTTCTGAAACTGAAAGAACTGAAGAAAAAAATTCAAGCCTTGTGTTGCAATATTGAAGGATTCTACAGGGAAAATATTAAATGACACAGAAAGCATCAAAAGAAGATAGAGAGAGGCAGAGTCAAGATTGCGGAGTAGTCAGACACTTCCAGTGATCCCTCTTACAACAAAAACCAAAAAAAAAAAAAATAAAGACCTGAAAAAACAAGTGGAACAATTTTATACATGACAAGATAAGGGCCCTGAACATCAAAGGCAAGTTAGGAAATCAGACTGAGTGGCAGGGGGAGGGAGACACGGTTCAGAAGTGGGAAGCAGTTGCCGGACCTGACTTGGTGAGAAATGGCACCCCTTGGACACAGTCCCCTGGAGGGACAGTGGCAGGGCTGGCAGTAGCATTCAGGATGCAGTTTCCTCAGGGGGAGACAGCAAGTCACACAGTCTACTCACAACTCCGGAACCAGAGAAGAACAGTGCTGTTGGCAAAAGCTAAGTACTTGCATTCGTTTTACTGTGCGCTCAGCCCCCAAGACAGCTTCAGTAGCTGTAGATTTCCCTGCACCTGAGATAGGTGTTGCTGTGCAGCCTGAGCCATTCTCCTGGCCTTGAAGAAGGAATAAATTAACAACTGGTGGAAAAGATAATCTGCCAGCTCCACTAAGCTGGGGAGCTCAGGACAGAAGAAGCTCCTTTCCAGGCACAAATGGTCCACGGACTTTAAATACCTTTCACCCCTGCATGGACCTGTGTAGGCCCATCTCAGGAGATTAGGCCCTTGTTACTGCAATGGTGTATGTGCTGGGTATCCAACTTCAACTGTTTTACCTTGCAGTGGAGAGGTGTGTTTTTGATGTTTGACACTGCTCTGCCTATTAAACAGGGTCCTCACCTACCTACATTGGTGGCCTGAGGAGTGGTGGCTCCACCCACATCATCTAGACACCCAAGACAGGGGTCCAAGGATAACAGGTGCCTCCCAGTCCTTACAACCAAAAGCATAGGGTGCCTGTGGTATAAATGCAGAACCCAGCTACCTGTGCACTATAGAAAACAGGGGTGCACTTTTCTCACAGATACTTCGGAGATGGTTGTCAGCCCCCTGCCTTTGTTCAGAGTGTGACCCCCTGCTTCAACCAGATACCTGTGTCTCCAACAATCACCCCTCCCAATCTAAGACTGTAGGACTTGATGACCTACAATTGATGACCAACTATCTAGACACCTGAGCTGAATCTATACAAGAAAAGTGAATGGACTCCTAGGCTCATATACCTGGTTGCTCTAGCCATCTGGTGACAGGACGTTAAATCTTGAAAGTTGCAAATGATCAAGCTCACCTACTCAAGCAGCCTATTTGGGCATATCAAAACAAAACAAAGCAAAAAGCTAGGATACAGTAGGCAAAAGTAAAATTATAAAATAAAATAACTTATGGATGGCTCAGAGACAGCAGTCAATATCAAATCACATAAAGAAGCAGACCATGATCACTTCAACAATCTCTCAAAACAAAGAATCAAGGAATCTTCCACATGAAGGTGTCTTCCTGGAATTACCAGATGTAGAATACAAAAGGTTAATATACAGAACTTTCAAGAGATCAGGGAGATCAGGCAAAATGCAGAACAAGCCAAAGAACACACAGATAAATTAGATGAAGAAATTAAAAAGGCTACTCAAGAACATAAAGAAAAATTTAATAGGCTGCAACAATCCATAGAAAGAAAGCAATCAGGAATTCAGAAGATTGACAATAAAATTACAGAATTAGACAACTCAGTGGACAGAGGAACAGTATTGAGGAAATGGAAAGCAGAATTGGTGAGATTGAAGATAAATAACGTGGCACCAATATATTTGAAGAAAAATCAGATAAAATTATTTTTAAAAACATGAAGAAATCCTAAGAATCATGCGGGACTCTATCAAGAGAAATAACCTAAGAGTGATTGAAGTATCAGATTAGGGAGGGTTAACAGAAAAAACAGAGAGAATTGTTGAAGATTTGTTGGCAGAAAATTTCCTTGATACCGTGAAAGATGAGCAGCAGATATCTATTCAAAATGCTCATTGAACCCCACATAAGGTAGATCTCAAAAGAAAGTCACCCAGACATATTATAAACAAACTTGCCAAAACCAAAGACAAAGAGAGAATTTTAAGAGCAGCTAGGAATAAACGAAAAGTCGCCTACAAAAGAGACTCAATAAGAATAAGCTCAGACTACTCGAGAGAAATCATGCAGGGAAGAAGGCAATGTGATGAGTTATATAAAGTGATGAAGGAAAAGAATTGCCAGCCAAGAATCATATACACAGCAAAACTGTCTCTCAAATATGAAGGTGAAATTAGGACATTTGCAGATAAACAGAGGATTAGGGAATTTGTAAAAAAAAAAAAAAAGACCTAGAAGAAATACTAAAGAGGGTTTTCTGGTTAGAAAATCAACAATATCAGATATCAACCCAAGACTAGAATGCAGGACACAGCAACCAGATATCAACCCAGGTAGGGAAATCACAAAAATAAATCAAGATAAAAAATGCTCAGAACAGGGAAACAGTGATGTTATTACGTAAAGGACGACAATACTAAAATAATAAAGAGGGACTGAAAAATGTAGTCATAGATCTTTCATATAGAGAGATAGTCAAGGGGTAGAGAGAAATAAAAGTTAGATTTAAACTTAGAAAAATAATGGCAAATATTAAGGTAACCAAAAAGGAGACTAACAATCCTACACATCAAAATAAAATACAAGAAAAAGGTAACAACTCAGAAAAAAAAAATCAACAATGAATAAGAGGAAAAGACCATATTCAAAGAACAACTACTCAGTACAAAAAATTAAGCAGAAAAAAGAAACTCGACAACATACAAAAAAAGATATCAAAATGACAGCACAAAACTCATAACTACCAGAATTACACTGACTGTAAGTGGACTAAATGCACAAACAGAGACAGAGAGTGAAAGAATGGATTAAAAAACACGATCCATCTATATACTGCCTACAAGAGACACTCCTTAAAGACACAAACAAACTAAAACTCAAAGGATGGAAAAAATATATATCAAGCAAAAAAGAATCAAAAAAGAGCAAGAGTGGCAATATTAATTTCTGACAAAATAGACTTTAAAGTTAAATTCACCAAAAAGGATAAGGAAGGACACTATATAATGATTAAACAGAGAATATACCAGGAGGATATCACCATATTAAATATTCACACACCCAATGACAGGGCTTCAAGATACATAAAACAAACTCTTAACAGCATTGTAAAGTGAGATAGACAGCTCCACAAGAGTATTAGGTGACTTCAACATACCACTTTGGTGAAAAACAGAACATTCAGAAAGAAGCTCAGTAAAGACATGGAAGATCTAAATGCCACAATCAACCAACTTGACTTCACATACATATACAGAACACTCCACCCAACAGCAGCCAAGTATACTTTCTTTTCCAATGCATATGGAACATTCTCTGGGAGAGACCACATATTAGGCCATGAAGCACACCTTAACAGAATCCAATACATCAAAATATTGCAAAGCATCTTCTCTGACCATGAAGCTATAAAAGTAGATATCAAAAACAAACAAACAAAAAAATCAGGGAAAAGAAATCAAACACTCAGAAACTGAGCAATACCTTGCTCAAAAACGACTGGGTTATAGAAGACATTAAGGATGGAATAAAGAAATTTACAGTATCCAATGAGAATGAAAACACTTCCTACCAGAACCTTTGAGACACAGGTAAAGCAGTGCTCAGAGGTCAATTTATAGCAATACATGCACACATCCAAAAAGAAGAAAGGGCCAAAATCAAAGAATTATCCCTACAACTTGAACAAATAGAAAGAGAGCAACAAAAGAAACCCTCAGGCATCAGAAGAAATTAAATAATAAAAAGTAGAGCAGAATTAAATGAAATAGAGAACAGAAAAAAAATTGAAAGAGTTAACAAGACCAAAAGCTGGTTCTTTGAAAAAATTAACAAAATTGCTAAAACATTGGCCAAACTGACAAAAGAAAAACAGGAGAAGAAGCAAATTACCCAACATCACAACAGACCCAACTGAAATTAAAAGAATCATATCAGATTAGTATGAAAAATCATACTCTAACAACTTTGAAAACCTAGAAGAAATGGATGAATTTCTAGAAACACATTGCCTACCTAAACTAACAGAAACAGAGGTAGAACAGTTAAATAAACCCATAACAGAAGAAGAGGTTGAAAAAGGTAATTAAAAAAATTAAAAATCTCCCAAGAACAACGACAAAAGCCCTGGCCCTGACAGCTTCCCTGGTGAGTTCTACCAAACTTTCAGGAAAGAGTTAACACTACTACTAGAAAAGGTATTTTAGAGCATTGAAAAAGATGGAATACTCCCAAACTCATTCTACGAAGCCAGCATATCCCTGATACCAAAACCAGGTAAAGACACTACAAAAAAAAACAAAAAAAAAAAACAAATTACAGACCTATATTCCTTACGAAATTAGATGCAAAAATCCTCAACAAAATTCTACCCAATAGAATTCAATAACATGTCAAAAAAAATAATTCACCATGACCACGTGGGATTCATACTAGGTATGCAGAGATGGTTCAACATTAGAAGAACAATCGAAGTAATCCACCATATAGGTAAAACAAAGGACAAGAACCACAGGATCTTATCAACTGATGCAGAAAAGGCATTTGACAAAGTCCAACACCCGTTCATGAGAAAAACTCTCAGCAAAATAGGAATAGAAGGAAAATTCCTCAACACAATAAAGGGCATTTATATAAAGCCAACAGCCAACATCACCCTTAATGGAGAGAGCCTGAAAGCATTCCCTTGAGATCGGGAACCAGACAAGGATGCCCTTTATCACCACTCTTATTCAACAGTATGCTGGAGGTCCTAGCCAGAGCAATTAGGCCAGATAAAGAAATAAAGGGCATCCAGATTGGTAAAGAAGAAATAAAAGTATCTCTATTTGCAGATAACACGATCTTATACAGAGAAAACCCTAAAGAATCCTCAAGAAAACTACTAAAACTAATAGTTCAGCAGAATATCAGGATACAAGATAAACCTACAAAAATCAGTTGGATTCCTCTACACCAACAAAAAGAACATTGAAGAGGAAATCACCAAATCAATACCATTTACAGTAGCCCCCAAGAAGATAAAATACTAGGAATAATTGTAACCAGAGACATAAAAGACCTATACAAAGAAAACTACAAGACACTACTACAAGAAACCAAAAGAGACTTACGTAAGTGGACAAACATACCTTGATCATAGATAGGAACTCTGAACATTGTAAAAATGTCTCTTCTACTGAAAGCGATCTATAGATAATGCTGCAATTCCAATCCCAATTCCAAGGACATTTTTTAATGTGATGGAGAAACAAATCCCCAACTTCATATAGAAGGGAAAGAGGCCCCAGATAAATAAAGCATTACTGAAAAAGAAGAACAAAGTGGGAGGCATCACGTTACCTGATTTTAGAACTTATTATACCACCATAGTAGTGAAAACAGCCTGGTACCGGTACAGCAGCAGACACATAGACCAATGGAACAGAACTGAGAAACCAGACATAAATCCATTCACTTATTAGCTGATATTTGATAAAGGCTCAAAGTCAGTTAAATGGGGGAAAGACAGCCTCTTTAACAAATGGTGCTGGCATAACTGGATATCCCTCCACAAAAAAATGAAACAAGATCCATACCTCACACCATGCACAAAAACTAACTGAAAATGGATCAAAGACCTAAATATGAAATCTAAAATGATAAAAATCATGGAAGAAAAAACAGGGACAACACTAGGAGCCCTAATAAAAAAAAAAAATATGTAGCATAAACAGTACAAAAAACATTGCTAACAATGTGCAAGCACCCAAAGAGAAAAGAGAACTCCTAAAAATCAAACACTTACGCTCATCCCAAGCCTTCACCAGAAGAGTAAACTGATTACCTACAGACTGGGAAACAGTTTTTAGCTATAACATTTCCGATCAGCCTCTGATCTCTAAAATCTACATGATATTGCAAAAACTCAATAACAAAAAGACAAATAATCCATTTTAAAGATGGGCAAAGGATAGGAACAGGCACTTCAACGAAGAAGACATTCAGGCAGGTAACAGATACATGAGGAAATGCTCACAATCATTAGCCATTAGAGAAATGTAAATCAAAACTACAACGAGACACCATCTCACTCTAGCAAGGCTGCCATTAATGCCAAATCACAAAATAATAAATGTTGGAGAGGTTGTAGAGAGCCTGGAACACTTATTCACTGCTGGTGGGAATTTAAAATGGTGCAGCCACTTTGGAGATCAATCTGGCACTTCCTTAAAAAGCTAGAAATACAACTACAATAGGATATGGCAATCCCACTCCTTGGAATCTATCTTAGAGAAATAAGAGCCTGTATATGAACAGATGCATGCACAACCATGTTCATTGCAGCACTGTTTACAATAGCAGAAAGATGGAAGTAACCAAGGTGCCCATCAACAGATGAATGGATAAATAAATTGTGGTGCATTCACACGATGGAATACTTCACACAGATCAAGAACAATGATGAATCCGTGAAATATTTCATAGCTTGGAGGAATCTGGAGGGCATTATGCTGAGTGAAATTAGTCAGTTGCAAAAGGACAAATATTGTATGAGACCACTATTATAAGAACTCAAGAAATAGTCTAAACAGAGAAGAAAATATTCTTTGATAGTTATGAGGGTGGGGAGAAAGGGAGGGAGAAGGATATTTGCAAATCTAGATAGTAGACAAGAACTATTTTAGGTGAAGGGAAAGACAACATACAATAAAGGAGAGGTCAGCATAAATGGACTAAATCAAAAGCAGTTTCCTGAATAAACCAAATGCTCCAAAGGCCAGAGTAGCAGGGGCAGCAGTTGGGGGACCATGTTTTCAGGGGACATCTAGGTCAATTGGCATAATAAAATCTATTAAGAAAACATTCTGCATCCCACTTTGGTGAGTGGCGTCTGCAGTCTTAAAAACACTATCAAGCGGCCATCTAAGATGCATCCATTGGTCTCAACCCACCTGGAGCAAAAGAGAATGAAGAACACCAAAGATACAAGGTAATTATGAGTCCAGAAGACAGAAATGGCCACGTAAATCCAAGACTACATCAGCCTGAGACCAGAAGAACTAGATGGTGCCCGTCTACAACCGAAGACTGCCCCGACAGGGAACGAAACAGAGCATCCCTGATGGAGCACGAGAACAGTGAGATGCAGACCTCAAAGTCTCATAAAAAAAAATCAGACTTAATGATCTGACTGAGACTAGAGGAACCCTGGAGGTCATAGTCCCCAGACCTTCTGTTGGCCCAAGACTGGAACCATTCCCAAAGCCAACTCTTCAGACAGGGATTGGACTGGATTATAGGATAGAAAATGATAGTGGTGAGGAGTGACCTTCTTGTCTCAAGTGGACACATGAGACTATGTGGGCAGCTCCCGTTTGGAGGGGAGACGAGAAGGCAGAGGGGGACAGAAAGTGGCTGAATGGACACGGGGAATACAGGGTTGAGAGAAGGAGTGTGCTGTCTCATTGGTGGGAGAGGAACTAGGAGTACATAGCAAGCTGTATACAAATTTTTGTATGAGAGACTGACTTGATTTGTAAAGTTTCACTTAAAGCACACGCACACAAAAGATGCAAAGAATACACAGAGTCACAGTACCAAAAGAAATGGTCAGCTTTCAGTCGTTTCATGAGGTGGCACATGATGAAGAACTGGTAGTAGTGAAGCAAGAAGTCCAAGCTACACTGAAGGCACTGGCGAAAAACAAGGCTCCAGGAACTGACAGAACATCCACTGAGTTGTTTCAACAAACAGATGCAGCACTGTTCATGCCCACTCCACCATGCAAAGAAATTTGGAAGCTAGCTACCTGGCCAACAGACTGCAGGAGATGCACGTTTGTGTCCACTCCAAAGAAACGCGATCCAACTGATTGTGGAAGTTATCAAATGTAAATCATAGTATTAGTAAATATGGTAAACAAACAGACAAACTATCTACTCCACAGTGAATATGACATTCTATCCCCAGGAGATCTAGTGAGTTTATGATGTTGTTGTTAGGTGCTGTTGGGTCAGTTCCAACTCATAGTGACCCTGTGTACAACAGAACGGAACAGTGCCCAGCCCTGGGCCTTTCTCATTGCTATGTCTGAGCCCACTGTTGCAGCCGCCGTCTCAATCTGTCTCATTGAGGATCTTTGTCTTTTTCACTGACTCTCTACTTTACCAAGCACGATGTCTTTTTCCAGGGACTGATTCCTCCTGATAATATGTCCAGAGTACGTGAGACCAAGTCTTGCCACCCAGTTTTCTAAGGAGCATTCTGGCTGTACTTCTTCCAAGACAGGTGTGTTCATTCTTCTAGCAGTCCTTGGCATATTCATTATTCTTCACCAACAACATAATTCAAGTTTCAGTTCTTTTGTCTTCCTTATTCATTGTCCAGCTTTAGCATGCATATGAGGCGACTGAAAATATCATGGCTTGGTTTAGGCACACCTTAGTCCTCAAAGTGACATCTTTGATTTTTAACACTTTAAAGAGGTCTTTTGTAGCAGATTTGCCCAATAAAATATGTCATTTGATTTCTCGAAGTCTGCTTCCATGGGTGTTGACTGTGGATCCAAGTAAAATGAAGTCCTTGACGACTTCAGTATTTTCTCTGTTTATTGTGATTTTTTTATTGTTCCAGTTGCGAGGATTTTTGTTTTCTTTATGTTGAAGTGTAATCCATACTGAAGGCTGAAGTCTTTGATCCTCATCAGTAAGTGCTTCAAGTCCTCTTCACTTTCAGTAAGCAAGGTTGTGTCATCTGCATGTCTAGGCTGTTAATGAGTCTTCCTCCAATCCTGGTGCCCCTTCTTCTTCATATGATCCAGCTTCTTGGACTGTATGGATTATATGTTTTTTTAAAGACACTGAGTTTTTGGTGATTTACTATGGCAGCCCTAGAAAATGAATACAGAGCCCTTCACCAAGAACAAGTCAAGTTAGCACCAAAAATGCTCCTGTAAGTGTAGCCACGTAGCATGAGACATGGCAGTTTTTAAAAAGTATGAAGTAAAACTTTCAGCTTTGACAAAGAAAGGGCTCCTCTAAGTCCAAGTTCTAAGTCCATTGCTGTTGGGTCAATTCTATCTCATAGCGACCCTAAAGGACAGAGTAGAATTGACCCATAGGGTTTCCAAGGAGTGGCTGGTAGATTCGAACTGCTTGAATAAGTATTGTGAAAAAATACAACCCTGACACACAACTTTTCTGAGCTTAGTATTAAAACAAAATGAAACAAAAAGAAGTCGCTATCGAGTGGATTCTGACTCATAGGGACCGTACAGGACAGAGTAGAGCTTCCCCACAGGGTTTCCAAGGAGCGACTGGTAGATTCAAACTGCAGACCTTTTGGTAGCAGCCAAATGCATAACCACTGCACCACCAGTGGCTTTCAAATCAGCTATAGGCTGATGATCTCCAAATTCTTAGAACCTGGAAAACTATTCTACCTCAGAGTGGTATCCACAGCTGGAAACTGTTCTCCACACTTGGATGACCTCAGACATCCAAATCTAACATGTCCAGAAAAAATCTTTTGGTCATTTTCTCAAGTTTGTTCCTCCATGGTTTTCCACATGGTAGAGAATGGCTCTGGTGACCATGCTCTCATGGTAGCCTGAATTCCAGAAGTCACCTTTGATTCTCCATTCCCCTCATCCCATACGTCTGATTGACCAGCAATTCTTGGCAGCTCAAGCTCCAAAGTACACCTCAAGCCTGCCCACTGTTCCCACCTGCACTACCACCATCACTGCTCTCCCTGACCACTGCAGAAGCATCCTGACCGGTCCTCTGTATTTGCTGTCTTCAAGTTATCCTGGGCTACAGTTAATTCCTGGGACACATTCTTTCTGAAGACCATTGAACAATAGAAGGAGAAGGGCATTTAGTTGTATGCTACCTCCTCCGCTTGAGCTGCATGTCCCTCAGAAATCACTTTTCAGTGTGCAGTCTATAATGTCTCTATCCCAATTTCCTGTCTTTGGCTGCACTGCTTTGATAGCGTGCATGCATGTGTGCTTCAGGGGTCATGTAGGCAGATGCTTGGAGGAATTTTTCTTAGTACAATCATGGTTGTGTGCCATCAGGAGATTCTGACTCATATCAACCCTGTATGACAACTTAGAACTGCTTCACAAGGTTTCCTAGGTTGCAGCGTTTTATGGTGCAGCCCCGGTGGCACGGTGGTTAAGAGCTCGGCTGCTAACCAAAGGGTGGACAGTTCAAATCCACCAGTTGCTTCTTGGCGGAAATACATGGCAGTCTGCTTCTGTAAAGACTTATAGTCTTAGAAACCCTATGGGGCAGTTCTACTCTGCCCTATAGGGTCACTACGAGTCTGAATTGATTCAACAGCAACTGGTTTGTATTTTGTTTGGTTAGAATCTTTATGGGAGCCCATCTCCAGATCTTTTCAACCCCTGAGCTGGTGGGTTCCAACGGCCCACCTTTCAGTTAGCCAAGCACTTAACCGTTGCACCTCCAATACTTAACTCTGTACGCGAGAGGGCCCTCTCCTGACGTCTTCTGTCTCCTCACCCCTTACACCTTGGCGTAGTCCTTGCTTCTAGACCCCACCCTCCCCTCTGGAGGCCCAACCCCCCCACGCCCGCCCCACACCCGGCCGCTGGGCGGGGCCAGCAGCCATGTTCCACGCCGTCCAGCCAGTTACTCACGGAAGCGCCCGGTGGGGTGGTGAGGGGCCTGGGCTGGATGGCGCGCCTTAGAGAGGATGCTGTTCCTGCTGCTTTCCGTGCGTGTTTTCTGAAAGGTATGAAACTCCGGCAGGTGGGTGGAGGGACCCGCTCCCAGACTGAACAAGCCCGGCCCCTCGAAGGTGTGGAGGGAAGGCGCCAGGAGGGCGGTTTCCAGTGCCAGCATCTCGTGGGCTCCAGAGGTTGGAGAGTCCGGACGTTGGGTTAGCAGCTTGCATCGCCCCCTCCAGCGTACCGCGTCCCGAGTGATCCCCAGGGGCGGACACGGTGCGGGGCCGGGCGGACACAGCCACTCTAGGGGTCTGCGAAATTTGCATCCCCATAGATTTGCGGGGGGGGGGGTCCAGCCGCGGGATCCAGCTGCGGAGTGCCCTCGGGCCTGGGGGCTTGAAGGGTTTGGGGAGAAAGGCCGTGTCCAGGGCTGCGCCAAGGTCCCTACTCTGCCTGGGGCAGGTTTGCGGGCCAAGCTGGGGGATGGGCGCCTGCCCCCCACCCCCCACCTGCTCCCTGTGCCAGGGGGAAACCAAGGCCCAGAGTTCGCCCGGGGGCGGTGACATTCCAGACTGAGGACGGGGCACTGGCCCCCGTTCGTCGTCCCACCCCCACCAGACTCCGTAGGGTGCCAGGGACGGGGAGAGAGCGATCCCCCGCCCAAGGCCCCGCTGCCCCTTACTGTTTTGGGCGCTGTGCCTGGGAGGCTGAGGCACCCCGCGCCCTCGCCCGCGCCCAGCTGGTCTACTCTCAGGGCTGGGGCGTCGGCGCGGCCCCGGCCCCACCTGGAAAGGAAGGGGTCCTGGGAATCTGTGGAGCAGTGCGGGGATCCTACTCCTTGTGGAAGCAGCGATTCAGTGTGTGTTAACAGTGTGGATGCCGGTCCCACTCCCCCTCTGGGTGGCGGGGGTGGGGGTAGCAGGAAGGGGTCCTGAGCAACCATGTTGTTTGTTAACTTGAGCATTTGTGCGGCGCTGTGTACCGGTCGCTGTGGACGCGGTCTCTGGTGCTGAGGGGATTTGAGGGTTCCTCACACTGGCGGGATTTGGAGCCTCTACTCTGGTGGCAGTGGGTTTAGTGGGTTACCCTGGTGGCTAGTGATTAAGTGCTAAGGCTGCTAGCCAAAAGGTTGGCAGTTTGAATCCACCAGGCGCTCCTTGGAAACTCTGTGGGGCAGTTCTACTCTGTCCTATAGGGTCGCTATGAGTCAGAATTGACTCGATGGCCACAGGTGTGGTTTTTTTTTTTTTTTTTTTTTAGGTTGGAGGAGATTAGGTGTCTCTCGGGCTGACATTTGAAGGTCTGGAGCTGGCCGTTTATGAGGGTTTATAAGGGTTTTAAGTGCTCCGGCCATGGGCACCAACCCGATCTTCCAGCCCCTGCGGACCGACCGCCTCCCCCGCCCCGGGGGGATTGGCTGCTCTGGGACCCTGAGCCCAGAGGGCGGTGAGATGCTGACAAACGTGAGTGATGCCCTGCAGGCTCCAGTCGGCGGGGCAGCCCTGCTCACATGGTCTCAATAGGGGCAGTGGGCTTCATGCCTGGGGGGTGGTTTCCGAATGTTTCCTCGTGGCCCCCCCTCCTCGTGCGGGGCGACAGCTCTCCCCTGCGCGGGGACCTCGTAGAGGCCTGCAGGGCATCAGGGTATGGAGGGGCAGAGCTTGGGCAGGGAGGGCGCGGCCCTGCAGGTTCCTCTACGTGACCACGGCAGGGGGGGTGTGGGTCGTGAAGGCTGGGCCTGGTCGAGGACCCACTAGGTCTTGCAGAAGGAGTGGGTTAGGATAATCATAGCATTAATGGGAGTATTGAGAGAGCGCCCTGGGGCGTTGAGTCCCTCGGGAAGAAAAGCTTCTGCTGTCGCCACTGGAGCGGTACCCAGGTCGTCCCGGCTTAGGTCCAGGAGGTTCCCATGCTCGGAGGGCCTGGTGGGCAGAACAGAACCGGCGGTGCGCGCGCCCTCACGCGCCCTTGCGCCGAATCGCTGAAGTTCAGTGTAAGGGGATTCTAAGCCATGGTTCTGGAACTCAATAGTGAAGCAGAGCAAATGATGCAGTGCCTTGATGGGACCGGTGGAGACAACAAGAAGCAAAGCACAGCTGAAACTTCAAAATTCCACCGAGTGTTAGTAGGATTTGGAGGGAGAAAATAGACGGAGACTCGAGAGGCCCAGAGATGCAGAAGGGTTAGAGGATTAGGGTTAGGGGTTAGGGTTTGGTGTTAGGGGTTCAGGTCTGGGGGTTAGAGGTTTGGGAGTTAGGTTTAGGGGTATAGGTTTTAGGTGGTTGGGGGTTGGGGTTAGGGCTGGGGTTACTAGGCTTGGGCACAAGTGGTTTAGGGTTATGGTTAGGGTTGGAGTGAGGCTGAGGTCGATTCCCCAGTCTTGTGTACTGTCTCGTCCTTCACCAGAGTTACCACATATCTGTCGTTTGGTAGGAAACCCTGGTGGCGTGGTGGTTAAGAGCCACCGGTGCTAACCAAAGGTCTGCAGTTCGAATCCACCAGGCACTCCTTGGAAACTCTATGGGGCAGTTCTAATCTGTTCTATAGGGTCTCTATGAGCTGGAATCGAGTTGACGGCAGTGGGTTTCGTTGTTTTGGTTATTGTTTAGTTAGCTTTTCTCTACCCACTCCGTCTCCCTGGTGAACATCAAGGATTGTTTCTGTGCGTAAATGTTTTCATGAGATTTTATGATAGTGGTCTCTCACTGTGTATGTCGTTTTGTGATTGACTTAGTCAGTGTGATGTGCTCCAGGTTCATCCATGGTGTGAGATGTTTCGGAGATTCATTATTGGTCTTTTTTTCGTGTAGGGTTCCACTGTGTGTATGTACCGTAGGTTGTTTATCCGTTCCTCCGTGGATGAGCACTGAGGTTGTTTCCGTCTTTTTGCTACTGTGAATAATGTTGCAGTGAACACGGGTGTGCATATGTCAATTCCTGTGACTGCTCATGGAAACCCTGGTGGCTAGTGGATAAGTGCTATGGCCGCTAACAAAAAGGGTTAGGGTTTGGGGTTAGGGATGTTAGAGTTAGGGTTGTTAGAGTTAGGGTTTGGGGTTGGAGTTTAGTGTTAGGGTTTTTCGGTTAGGGTTTTTGGATTGGGGTTAGGTGTTAGGGTTAGGTTTAGGGTTTGAGGTTAGAGTTTGGAATTATAGGTTAGGTGTTAGGGGTTGCAGTTTGGGGTTTAGGGTTTTGGGGGTTTAGTGTTTTGGGGTTTAGTCGTTAGGGTTTGGGTTAGGTTTTAGGGGTTAGGGTTTAGGTTTAGGGTTGGGGTTGGTGTTGGGTTTGTTTGGGATATGTGGTTTGGGTTAGAGGGTGGGTGTTAGGGGGTTGGGGGTTAGAGATTGAGGGAGTTAGAGGGTGAGGGGTTAGAGGGTGAGGGGGTTAGAGGTTGAGAAGATTATAGAGTGAGGGAGTGAGAAGGTGAGGGTGTGAGGGGGTAAAGGTTAGGGTTTAGGGTTCGAGGGTTTAGGCTTAGGGTTCAGAGTCTTAGGGTTAGCGGGTTAGGGGGTTAGGGTTTCAGGGTTCAGAAGTTGGGGTTGGTGTTGTGGTTAGGGTTAGAGACTTAGGGTTAGAGGGATAGGGTTTGAGGTTTAGGGTTAGAGGATTAGGGGTATGGTTTAGAGGTTTAGGGTTAGGGGTTAGGGCTAGGGTTTAGGGGTTCAGGTTTAGGGGTTTGGGATGGGTTTGGGGTTAGGTTTCAGGGTTTAGGGTTAGAGGGTTAGGTTTAGGGCTTAGAGTTTAGGGTTTTAGGACTTAGAGTTTGTTTAGGGTTTTAGAACTTAGGGTTTAGGGCTTAGGGCTTAGAGCCTAGGGTTTAGGGCTTAAGGTTTAGGGTTTAAGGCTTAGAGTGAGGGTTTGGACTGGGGGCTGGGGTTAGGGTTTAGGGTTAGGGTATTAGGGTTAGAGGGTTCGATGGTTTAGCGTTTAAGTTTAGGGGTTAGGGTTAGAGGTTGGGGTTACGCGTGTTAGTGTTTAGGGTTTTGGTGTTTAGGGTGTTCGGGTTAAATGTGTTAGGGCTAAGGGTGTTAGGGTTTTAAGTGTTATGGTTTAAGGTTAAGTGATAGGGTTAGGCTTAGGCTCATTCTTAGGTTTAGGGCTAGGGATTTGAGGTTTAGGGTTTGGAGTTGGGTTTGGGGGTTGGGGTTAGGTTTAGGGCTATGGTTAGAGGGTTAGAGTTAGAGGGTTAGGGTTTTGGGTTAGGGTTTCAGGTTAGCGTTAGAGGGTTAGGGTTCGAGGGTTAGGATTAGGGTCGTTAGGGTTAGGGTGGTTAGGGTTAGGTGTTAGGGTTTAGGGTTTATGGTTAGGTTTAGTGTTTGGGCTTTGGGGTTTGAGGTTTGGGTTTAGGGTTTGGGGCTTAGAGTATAGAGTTTAGAGTGTAGGGTTTTGGTGTGTAGTGTTTTGGGGTGTAGGTGTTTAGGTTGTAGGTTTTAGGGTATAGGGGTTAGGGTTTGGGTTAGATTTAGAGTTTAGGGCCTTGGGGGTTAGGACCTAAGGGCTTAGGGTCTTAGGGGCTTTGGGGCTTAGGGCTTAGGGGCTAGAGTTAGAGGGCCAGGGTTATGGTTTGATTCCTGGCTGGCAATTTTTTTCCTTCAGTATTTTGTATAAGTCATCCCATTGCCTTCTTTCCTCCATGATTTCTGCTGAGTAGTCCAAGTTTATTATTATTTACTCTCCTTTGTTGGTGACTTCCTTTATCCCTAGCCTCTCTTAAAATTCTCTTTATATTTGATTCTGGCAAGTTTGATTATTATATGTCTCGGTCACTTTCTTTTGAGATATACCTTATATGGATTTTGATGAGCATCTTTCATGATATCAGGGAAGTTTTCTGCCAACAAATCTTCAACAGCTCCCTCTGTATTTTCTGTTAGCTCTCTCTGTTCTGGTACTGCAATCACTCATAGTTATTTCTCTTGATAAAGTCCCACATGATTCTTTGGATTTCTTCATTTAAGATTCTTTTATCTGCTTTCTCTTCAAATATATTAGTCCCAAGAGTTTTATCTTCAGTCTCAGTAATTCTGCCTTCCAGTTCTTCAATTGTGCTCTTCCTACTTTCTATTGAGTTTTCTAATTCTGTAATTTTATTGTTAATCTTCTGAATTTCTGATTGCAGTCTCTCTATGGTTTTTTGCAGCTTATTAAATTTTTAATTATGTTCTTGAGTAACCCTTTTAATTTCTTCGGCTGCTTTATCTTTGTGTTCCTTGGCTTGTTCTGCATCTTGCCTCATTTCCTTCCTAATGTCTTTAAGAGTTCTGTATATTAATCTTTTGTATTCTGCATCTGGTAATTCCAGGATTGCACCTTCATCCAGAAGATTGCTTGAGTCTTTGTTCTGAGAGCTTGTTGAAGCAATCATGGGTCAGCTTCTTTTTTTTTTTATTTTAATAATTTTTATTGTGTTTTAAGTGAAAGTTTACAGATCAAGCCAGTCTCTCACATAAAAACTTATACACAATTTGTTACATATTCCCAATTACTTTCCCCCTAATGGGACAGCCCACTCCCTCCTTCCACTCTTTCTTTTCGTGACCATTTTGCCAGTTTCTAAGCCCCTCTACCCACCCATCTCGCTTCCAGGCAGAAGATGCCAACATTGTCTCAAGTGTCCACCCAAACCAAGTAGCTCACGCCTCACCAGCATCCCTCTCCAACCCATTGTCTAGTCCAATCCATGTCTGATGAACTGGCTTTGGGGATGGTTCCCGTAGTGGGTAAACGGAAGGTGTGGGGGCCATGATCACTGGGGTCCTTCCAGTCTCAGTCAGACCATTAAGTCTGGTCTTTTTATGAGAATTTGGGGTCTGCATCCCACTGTTCTCCTGCTCCCTCAAGGGATCTCTGTTATGTTGCCTGTCAGGGCAGTCATTGGTTGTGGCCCGGCACTATCTAGTTCTTCTGGTCTCAGGATGATGTAGTCTCTAGTTCAGGTAGTCTTTTCTGTCTGTTAGGCTCGTTATTATCTTATGTTCTTGGTGTTCTCCATTCTCCCTTGATCCAGGTGGGTTGAGAATCATTGATGCATCTGAGATGGCTGCTTGCTAGCATTTAAGATCCCAGATGCCACTCTTCAAAGTGGGATGCAGAATGTTTTCTTAATAGATTTTATTATGCCAGTTGACTTAGATGTCCCCTGAAACCATGGTCCCCAAACCCCTGCCCCTGCTTTGCTGACCTTCAAAGCATTCAGTTTATTCAGGAAACTTCTTTGCTTTGGTTTAGTCCCGTTGTGCTGACCTCCACTGTGTTGAGTGTTGTCCTTCCATTCACCCAAAGTAGTTCTTGTCTGTCTCTTTAGTAAATACCCCTCCCCTCTCCTCCCTCCCTCCCCCCTCTCGTAACAACAAAGGAATATGTTCTTCTCAGTTTAAACTATTTCTCAAGATCTTATAATAGTGGTGTTATACACTTTTTGACCTTTTGCAACTAATTTCACTCAGTATAATGCCTTCCAGGATTCTCCATGTTATGAAGTGTTTCACAGATTCATCACTGTTCTTTATTGATGTGTAATATTCCATTGTGTGAATATACCTTATTTATCCATTCATCCATTGATGGGTACCTTGGTTGGTTCCATCTTTTTGCTATTGTAAACAGTGCTGCAATAAACATAGATGTGCATATATGTGTTTGTGTGAAGGCTCTTATTTCTCTAGGATATATTCCGAGGAGTGGGATTGCTGGGTTGTATGGTATTTCTATTTCTAACTTTTTAAGGAAGCGCCAAATTGACTTCCAAAGTGGTTGTATACCATTTTACATTCCCACCAGCAGTGTATAAGAGTTCCAGTCTCTCCACAGCCTCTGCAACATTTATTATTTTGTGTTTTTTGGATTAATGCCAGCCTTGTTGGAGTGAGATGGAATCTCATTGTAGTTTTTTGATTTGCATTTCTCTAATGGCTAATGATCGAGAGCATTTCCTCATGTATCTGTTAGCTGCCTGAATGTCTTCTTTAGTGAAGTGTCTGTTCATATCCTTTGCCCATTTTTTAATTGGGGTGTTTGTCTTTTTGTGGTTGAGTTTTAGCAGAGTCATGTAGATTTTAGAGATCAGGCACCGGGCAGAGATGTCTTAGCTGAAAACTTTTTCCCAGTCTGTGGGTGGTCTTTTTACTCTTTTGGTGAAGTCTTTAGATGAGCATAGGTGTTTGATTTTTAGGAGCTCCCAGTTATCTGGTTTCTCTTCATCATTTTTAGTAATGTTTTGTATTCTGTTTATGCCATGTATTAGGTCTCCTAATGTTGTCCCTATTTTTTCTTCCATGATCTTTATCGTTTTAGATTTTATGTTTAGGTCTTTGATTCATTTGGAGTTAGTTTTTGTGCATGGTGTGTGGTAGGGGTCCTGGTATGGGTCCTGTTTCATTTTTTGCAGATGGGTATACAGTTACGGCAGCACCTTTTGTTAAAAAGACTATCTTTTCCCCAATTAACTGACACTGGGCCTTTGGCAAATATCAGCTGCTCATATGTGGATGGATTTCTATCTGGATTCTCAATTCTGTTCCATTGGTCTATGTGTCTGTTGTTGTACCAGTACCAGGCTGTTTTGACTACTGTGGCAGTATAATTGGTTGTAATATGAGGAAGAGTGAGTCCTCCCACTTTGTTCTTTTTTAGTAATGCTTTACTTATCCGCGACTTCTTTCCCTTCCATATGAAGTTGGTGATTTGTTTCTCCATCTTTTTAAAAAATGTCATTGGAATTTGGATCGGAAGTACATTGTATCTATAGATGGCTTTTAGTAGAACGGACAATTTTACAATGTTGTCTTCCTATCCATGAGCAAGGTATGTTTTTCCAATTACGTAGGTCCCTTTTGTTTTTTTGCAGTAGTACCTTGTAGTTTTCTTGGTATAGCTCTTTTACATTTTTGGTAAGGTTTATTCCTAAGTATTTTATCTTCTTGGGGGCTGCTGTGAATGGTATTCATTTGGTGATTTTCTCTTCAATGTTCTTTTTGTTGATATAGAGGAATCCAACTGATTTTGTATGTTTATATCGTAATCGGAAACTTTGCTGAACCCTTCTATTAGTTTTAATAGTTTTCTTGAGGATTCCTCAGGGTTTTCTGTGTATAAGATAATGTCGTTTGAAAATGGAGATAATTTTATTTCTTCCTTACCAATCTGGATGCCCTTTATTTCTTTGTCTAGCCCAGTTGCTCTGGCTAGGACCTCTAGCTCAATGTTGAATAAGAGCAGTGATAAAGGGGATCCTTGTCTGTTTCCCGTTCTCAAGGGAAATGCTTTCAGGCTCTCTCCATTTAGGATGATGCTGGGTATTGGCTTTGTATCAATACCCTTTATTATATTGAGGAATTTTCCTTCTATTCCTATTTTGCTGAGAGTTTTTATCATGAGTGGGTGTTGGACTTTGTCAAATGCCTTTTCTGCATCAATTGATAAAATTATGTGGTTCTTGTCTTTTTTTTTATGTGCTGGATTACATTAATTGTTTTTCTAATATTGAAGCAACCTTGCATACCTGGTATAAATCCTACTTGGTTATGGTGGATTTTTTTTTCATATGTTGTTGAATTCTGTTGGCTAGAATTTTCTTGAGGATTTTTGCATCTATGTTCATGAGGGATATAGGTCTGTAATTTTCTTTTTTTTGTGTTGTCTTTAGCTGGTTTTGGTATCAGGGTTATGCTGGCTTCATAGAAGGAGTTAGGTAGTATTCCGTCCTTTTCTATGCTTTGAAATACCTTCAGTAGTAGTGGTAAGTCTTCCCTGAAAGTTTGGTAAAACTTTGCAGTGAAGCCGTCAGGGCCAAGGCTTTTTTTTGTTGGGAGTGTTTTGATTACATTTTCAATCTCTTTTTTTGTTAAGAGTTTATTTAGTTGTTGTACTTCAGTTTGTGTTAGTTTAGGTAGGTAGTGTGTTTCTAGGAATTCATCCATTTTTTCTAGGTTTTCAAATTTGTTAGAGTACAATTTTTTGTAGTAATCTGTTATGATTGTTTTAATTTCAGTTGGATCTGTTGTGATATGGCCCATCCCATTTCTTATTTGGATTATTGGTTTCTTTTCCTGTATTTCTTTAGTCAGTCTGGCCAATGGTTTATCAATTTTGTTAATTTTTTCCAAGAAGCAGTTTTTGGCCTTGTTACCTCTTTCGATTGTTTTTCTATTCTCTAATTCATTTAATTTTGCTGTAGTTTTTATTTTTTGCTTTCTTCTGGTGCCTGACAGTTTCTTTTGTTGCTCTCTTTCTGTTTGTTCAAGTTGTAGGGACAGTTCTTTCATTTTGGCTCTTCTTTAATATGTGTGCCTTTATTGATATAAATTGACCTCTGAGCACTGCTTTCACCATGTCCCAAAGGTTTTCATAGGAAGTGTTTTCAGTCTCGTTGAATTCTGTGAATTTCTTTATTCCCTCCTTAAGGTCTTCCATAACCCAGTCTTTTTTGAGCAGGGTATTGTGCAGTTTCCAAGCATTTGATTTCTTTTCCCTGGTTTTTCTGTTATTGATTTTTACTTTTATGGTCTTTCGTTCAGAGAAGATGTTTTGTAATATTTCAGTGTTTTGGGTTCTGTAAAGGCTTGGTTTATGACCTCATATGTGATCTATTCTGGAGAATGTTTCATGTGCACTAGAAAAGAAATTATAGTTTGCAGCTGTTGTGTGGAGTGTTCTGTATAAGTCTATGAAGTGAAGTTGTTTAATTGTAGCAATTAGATCTTCCGTGTCTCTATTGAGCTTCTTACTGCATTTCCTATCCTTCACCGAGAGTGTTGTGTTGACGTCTCCTGCTATAATTGTGGAGGTGTCTGTCTCACTTTTTAATTCTGTTAACGTTTGTTTTATGAATGTTGCGGCCCTATCATTGGGTGCATAAATATTTAATACAGTTATATCTTCCTGGTAAATTGTCCCTTTAATCATTATGTAGTGTCCTTCTTTATCCTTTGTGGTGGATTTAACTTTAAAGTCTATTTTGTTGGAAATTGATATTGCCTCTCCTGGTCTTTTTTTGATTGTTGTTTGCTTGATATATTTTTATCCATCCTTTCAGTTTTAGTTTATTTGTGTCTCTACGTCTATGGCATGTCTCTTTTAGGCAGCATACGGACTGATCGTGTTTTTTTTATCCAGTCTGCAACTTTCTGTCTCATTATTGGTGAATTTAGTCTATTTACATTAAATATAATTATAGATAAGTATGAGTTTAGTGCTGTCATTTTGATGCCTGTTTTTGACAATTTCATTTTTCCATTTACTTTTTTGTGCTGAGTTTTTCTTTGTAGAATGTGTGTTCCTCCTTTTTATAGTATCTGAGTTTATGTTGGTGAGTCGTTATGTTTATCTTGGTTTTTATTTTGAAGTATGGAATTGTTAGACCTCGTTGTGGTTACCTTAATATTTACCCCGGTTTGACTAAGTAAAAACCTAAGTTGTTTTGTCCTGTATCGCCTTGGTTTCCTCTCCATATGTAAGATCTATGCCTCCTGTATTTTAGTCCCTCTTTTTTGTCTATTGTAATCTTTTACATAATCACATCAATGATTCCCTGTTTTGAGCAGTTTTTTTTTAATTAATCTTATTTTGTTTTTGTGATTTCCCTATCTGAGTTGATATCAGGATGTTTTGTTCTGTGACCTTGTGTTGTGTTGGAATCTGATATTATTGATTTTCTGACCAAAGAATTTCCTTTAGTAATTCTTGCAGTTTTGGTTTGGTTTTTGCAAATTCTCTAAGCTTGTGTTTATCTGTAAATATCTTAATTTCACCTTCAGGTTTTAGAGTTTTGCTGGATATATGATTCTTGGCTGACAGTTTTTCTTCTTTGAGTGCTCTATATATGTTATTCCATTGCCTTCTTGCCTGCATGGTTTCTGCCGAATAGTGCAAACTTATTGATTCTCCTTTGTAGGTAACTTTTCGTTTATCCTTGGGTGCTTTTAAATTTTTCTCTTTATCTTTGGTTTTGGCAGGTTTGATGATATGTCTTGGTGATTTTCTTTTGGGGTCTATCTTGTATGAGGTTCGATGAACATCTTGGGTAGATATCTTTTCATCTTTCATGCTGCCAGGGAATTTTTCTGCCATCAGATCTTCCACTATTCTCTCTGTATTTTCTGTTACCCCTCCCTGTCTGGAACTCCAGTCACACGCAAATTATTCTTGATAGAGTCCCCCATGATTCTTAGGGTTTCTTCATAGTTTTAAATTCTATTATCTGATTTTTCTTCAACTATATTTGTGTCAATTGTCTTATCTTCCAGCTCCCCCACTCTGCATTCCAGTTCCTCGAGTCTGCTCCTCTGACTTCCTATTGAGTTGTCTGTGTGACTTTATTGTTAATCTTTTGGATTTCTGAATGCTGTCTCTCTATGGATTCTTACAGCTTATTAATTTTTTCACTATGTTCTTGATTAACCTTTTGGATTTCTTCAACTGCTTTACCCGTGTATTCCTTGGCTTTTTCTGTAGATTGCCTTATTTCATTTGTGAGGTCATTCTTGATGTCTTGAAGCATTCTGTATACAATTGTTTTATATTCTATATTTGGCAATTCTAGGAATGTATCTACATCCAGGAATGATTTTGATTCTTTGATTTGGGGGTTTGTAGAAGCAATCATGGTCTGCTTCTTCAGGTGATTTGATGTCGACTGCTGTCTCTGAGCCATCTATAAGATTTTGTAATATTTTCTTTTATATTTGCTCACTGAGTCTTATCTTGTTGTTTTGTTCTGTTACAATACACTCAGATGGGCTACTAGATTGTGGTATGGTGATTGCTGTAGGTTTTGAATCACTTACGTCCTATTAGCAGCTTGCCTGAGCTGTTACCAGGTATATAATTGTATGAGCCCATTCACTATTCTTGAATAGAATCAGCTCAGGTGTCCTGATAGCTGGTCACCTAGTGTGTGGTGTAGGCTCTCACCTATTATCTTAGAGGAGTAGTGGTGATGGTTGTATGCACCAGTTTCTATTAGTGGCAGGGGGTCACATTTCGAGGAGGGCAGGATGCTGACAGCCTTCCTTCAAGTGTCAGTGAGGTAGGTGTGGCTCTATTCTCTAGAGTGCTCTGGTGGGTGGGCTCTGCAGCTGTATCTTAGGCACCCAATGCTTGGGAGATGTCACTATTCTCAGACCCCTCTAGCAGGTGGCTAGGTGGTGTGGGTGGAGTCTCAGCCCTCAGTTCGCTGGTGTGGATCAGCGAGGGCTCTGTTTAGTAGGTAGAGAGGTATCTGATCTCCAAAACTTGCCTTTCCACTGCCGAGCTAAAATAATTATGGTGAGATCTCTATCAGAATCGCCTTTGCATTATAATAGCCACCTAGTTACCTGTAGGGTAAAAGCCAAAGACTATGGGTCTCTTAATGCCTGGATGGAGCTGATTCTGTATTGTTATTCCAGTTTAGGGAAGTCAGGGAAGGATTTTTTCTTTGATTGTTAAATGCTGCTTTTCTCAGGCCAGGGGAATGGGTTAGAAAAGAAAGAAGAAAAAAAATCGAGCAGTGCACTTCACTCTCTAGCACAGAGAATTCCAATGTTAATGAAGCTGGCTGGGGCAATGAGGGGTGGAATCAGATATATAGAAGAGAGTAGCCTGGCAAAATATACAAAGTTTACTTATGTTGTTTGGTGAGGACTGTTTTTTCTGAGATTCCAGAGCATTGTGTAGCTTGTGTGTGGTGGCTAGATCCCTGCTGAGACTGTCCCAGAGGGTTAGGGCTGCGTCCATGCTCACACCGTCTCAGGAAGCTGCAATCAGCTCCCCCACACTTAGTCCCAAGCCCAGCACCAAGGTTTCCTTTCTGGGACGCTGCACTCCAGGCTCCAAAACCAGTCGCTGCTTCCCCATGGTTTTTCATTTCCCTGTCAGCCGCGTCTGTGTGGAGCCTGTGTGTGCTGCCTGGGTCTCCTCCGAGGTTCTTCCTGAGGGTTAGGCCTACATCCGTGCTTCCCTGTCTCAGTAAGCCACAATCAGCCCCACCACTCTGGCACCAGGGAACCGTGAGGGCTCAAGGCTGTGGCATGGGACACTGGCTCCAGAAGTGGTCCCTGCTGCAGTGTGGCTTTTTGCTCCCCTGTCACTCAGGTCAACTCCTTAGTTCTGTGTTTGATGGTCAGGGTTTGTAAATTGTCCTTTATGTAATTGATTCACTTGTTTTTTCGAGTCTTTGTTTCAAGAGAGATAAGCGGAAGCTTCTACCTAGTCAGCCATCTTGGTCCTGCTCCTGTGTCTGCCTCTTTATGTGATTTCATATTGACTGTTGTCTCTGAGCAATCTGTAAGTTATTGTATCAGTTTATTTTATGCTTGCTTTTTGTATCCTAGCTTCTTGCTTTGTTTAGTTTTGGTATACCCAAATAAGCTGCTTGAGTGCGCTAGGTTGATTATTTTCACCTTTGAAGCTCTAATGTACTATCACCAGATGGCTAGCACTGTTACCAGGTATATGAGCCTAGGAGTTCATTTACTTTTCTTGTATGGATTCAACTCAGGTGCCCAGGTAGTTGGTCATAAAGTGTGTGGTACGGGCTCTGTCCTACAGTCTTAGAGGGGCAGGGGTTATTGGTGTAGGCAGAAGTATCTGGCTGCAGTAGGGGGTCAGGCTCTGATCAAGGCAGGGGTCTGACAGCTGTGCTCTGAGTGTCTGTGAGGAAAGTGCATCCCTGTTCTGTAGAGCACACGGGTGGGTTCTGCAGAAGGGCGATGGGTACCCAATGCTTTTGGTTGTAAGTTCTGGGCGGTACTACTTATCCTTGGAGCCCTGTCACAGGTGGCCAGGTATTGTGGGTGGAGCCAGCAGTCCTTAGGCCCCTGATGTGGGTAGGTGAAGACCCTGTTTAATAGGCAAAGCAGTGTCAAACATCAAACACCCATCTTTCCACCGTCCAGCTGAAACCATTGCAGTCTGGCAACAAGGGCCTGTTCTCCTGAAATGGGCCCACGCAGGTCCATGCTGGGGTGAAAGGTATTCAAAGCCCATGGACTGTTTGTGCCTGAACAAGAGCTGCTTCTGTCCTGAGCTCCCCAGCTTAATTGAGCTGGCAGATTATCTTTCCCCCAGTTGTGAACTTATACCTTCTTCAAGGATGGAAAAATGGCTCAGAGTGGTACCAGGGCCTATCTCAGGCCCAGGGAAGTTGACAGCCACTGAAGCCAGCTTGGGGGCTGAGGGCGTGGTAAAATAAACACAAGTAATTAGCTTTTGCTGAGAGTGCCGTTCTTCTCTTGTTCTGGAGGTGTGAGTAGTCTGTGCAACTTGCAGTCTTTCCGTGAGCTAAACGCCTCTGGAACACTACTGCCAGCCCCGCTGCAGTCGCTCCAGGGAACGGTGCCTGAGGGTTCCTGGCTGTTCAGGTCCAGTAACTCCTCTCCACTTCTGAATAGTCTCTCCCTCCCCCTGCCGCTGAGTCCATTTTCTAACTTTGCCTTTGATGCTCAGGGCTCCTAGCTTGTCATAAATATACTTGCTTCACTTGTTTTTTCTGGTCTTTTTTGTAAGAGGGATGACTGGCGGCGTCTCACTACTCTGCCATCTTGGCCTCGCCTCTCTAATATAATCAACAATTTTTTTAAAAAAGAAAAAAAAGAGTGAAACCTGTAGAAACAACAAATAACAGAATGAGATCCACAGAAAAACTAGATATTTGAGCTATCAGACAAAGACACTGAAATAACTCTATTATGTTCAAAGAAATAAAGGCAAGACTTAGAAATTTGGCAAAAAACTAGAAACTAAGAAAAAGATCAACTTAGAAAGTCAACTGAAAACTATAGCTGAAGTTAAAATCTTAATGCATGTATATAACAGCAGATTAAAAATGCTGAAGAGAGATTTAGTGAACTGGAAGATATGTTGGAAGAAAATAGAGGCATAGACAAAAGAAAAAATATATAAAATATAAAAAGGAATAAGATATAGAGAATACAATGAGAATATCTAGCATAAGATTAAGAAGGAAGAAAAAGAATGAGGCAGAAAAACTGAGATTATGGCTGAGAATTTTCTTCAAATGATTAATGATATCAAGTCACAGATCCTAGAAGACTTACAAAACCCAAATCAAAAAAAAAAAAAACCCACTGCCATCGAGTCGATTCTGACTCAAAGCGACCCTACAGGACAGAGTAGAACTGCTCCGTAGAGTTTCCAAGGAGCGCCTGGTGGATTCGAACCGCTGACGTTTTGCTTAGCAGCCATAACACTTAACCGCTACGCCACCAGGGTTTCCTTATAAGACCCATGTAGGGTAAATACAAAGAAATTCGTATCTAGGTACATCATAGTAGAACTGCTGAAGCTAAAGACAAAAAACCCCACAAAAAACAAATAATTTAAAACTACTTAAAGAATAGAAGAGATTATCTTTAAAGGACAAACAAAAAAACTGACTGATGACTTCTCTAGAGAAATAGCGACAACCCTACGATAATAAAAAAAAAGACAATAAGATGATATATTTAAATTATAGAGAGAAAACACATGGCAACCCAGAACTCTATGCTGAGGAAAAACATCATGAATGAGCAAAGACCTTTTGTTTTCAGACAAACAAAACGTGGATAAGTTAACATCAGCATGCCCACATTAAAGAAAATTCCAAAGGTATTCTTCAAGCAGAAAGAAAATAAGGTGAAAGGCTTAAGATGCAAGAAGGAATGAAAGTTAGTGAAACGAGTAAAAATAGAGGATTACTGACTGCATAACATAATAAGAATAGACATTATTGGGTTTAAAATATGTAAGAAATTAGAATTTATGATAACTACAGCCTTTTGACTTTAATGGCTGTATGCTCAGGAAACATGCTGTGTAATATTTTGATGTTTTGGATTCTGTTAATGCTTGTTTTGTGGCCTAATATGTGGTCTATTCTCAAGAATGCTCCATGAGCGTTAGAAAAGAAGTTTTACTTGACTACCGTTTGGTGAAGTGTTGTGTTTAAGTCTATGAGACCAAGTAGATCTTCCGTGTCTTTACTGAGCTTCTTTATGGATATCCTGTCTGTCATCAGAAGTGGTGTGTTGAAGTCTTCTACTATTATTGTGGAGCTATTTCTCTTTTCAATGCTGTTTGAGTTTGTTTTGTGTATTTTGGAGCCCTGTCATTGGGTGTATAAGTATTTATTATGATTTTGACCTCCTGGTATATTGACCCTTTAATCATTATATAGTGTATTTCCTTTTCCTTTGTGGAGGATTTTACTTTAAAGCCTATTTTATCAGAGATTAATATTGCCACTCTTATTTTTTATTGTTGTGTGCTTCATGTATGTGTATATATATATTTTTTTTTTTTTCATTCTTTGAGATTTAGTTTGTTTATGTCTTTGAGTCTATGGTGTGTCTCTTGCAGTGTGCATACAGACGGATCATGTTTTCTAATCCATTCTGCTACTCTCTGTCTCCTTATGGGTGCGATTAAACCATTTACATTTATCGTAATTATTCATAGTTAACGAGTTTTTTTATGAGTTTAGTGCTGTCATTTTCATCTTTTTTGTGTATGTCTTGTTGGCATTTTCCTTATTCCATTTAATTTTCTCTGTTGAGTCGTTTTTCTTGGTGCATTTTCTTTCCGTCCTCTTCATTTTTGTTGCCTTTGTATTTACTGCTAATTTATTTTTTTCTGTGCTGAATCGTTTTTCTTTTTAGTCTTTCATCTTCTTCCTTGTTGCTTTTGTATTTGCTGAAAATTTATGTTTTCCTTGCTTTTTTTTAAATTTTAATGTGTAGGATTGTTAGTTTCCTTTGGGTTACCTTAACATTTACCTGTTTTTCTAAATTTAAACCAATCTTTTATTTCCTTATATCGTCTTGACTTCCTCTCCGTATGAAAAATCTATGACTACATTATTTAGTCCCTCTTTTTTGTGTTAATGTTGTCATCTTTTACAGATCAATGTCTCTGTTTCTATATTTTCAGTGTTTTAGCTTTCATTTATTTGTGACGTCCCTACGTGGGTTGATATCTGGTAGTTCTGTCCCGTGTTCTAGTTTTGGGTTGTTAGCTGATGTTATTGATTTTCTAACTGGAGAACTCCCTTTATTATTTCTTGTCATATTGGTTAGGTTTTTAAAAATTCCTTAAACTTCTGCTTGTCTGGAAATGTCCTAATTTCACCATCATATTTGAGAGACAGTTTTGCTGGATATGTACTTCTTGGCAGGCAATTTTTTTTTTCCTTCAGGGCTTTGTATATGTCCTTCTTGCCTGCATGGTTTCTGCTGAGTAGTCCAAGCTTAGTCTTACTGACCCTTCTTTATAGGTGACTTTTTGTTTATCCCTAGCTACTCTTAAAATTCTCTCTTTATATTTGGTTTTGACAAGCAAGATTATAATATGTCCTGGTGACTTTATCTTGGCATCTACCTTGTGTGGGGTTCAGTAAGCATCTTGGATAGATATCTTCTTATCTTTCATAAGATCAGTGAAGTTTTTAGCCAAGAAGTCTTCAACAATTCTCACTGTGTTTTCTGTTATCCTCCAACCCCCACCTCGATTCTGGTGTTCCAATCACTCTTGATAGAGTCCCGCATAATTCTTAGAGTTTCTTCAATTAAAAAAAAATTATTTTATCTGATTTTTCCTCAAATAAGTTGGCGTCAATTGCTTTATCTTCAGTCTCACTAATTCTGACTTCCAGTGCCTCAATTCTGCTCCTCTCATTTTCTATTGAGTTGTCTAATTCTGAAATTTTATTGTTACTCTTTTGGATTTGCTTGCTATCTTTCTATGGATTCTTGCAGCCTGTTACATTTGTCATTATACTCTTGTATAACCTTCTTAAGTTCCTCTGTTGTTTTATCTGTGTGTTCCTTGGCTTGTTCTTCGTTTTGCCTGATCTCCTCCTGCATCTCTTGAAGAGCTCGGTCTCTTAATCTTTTAAATTCTACCTCCGGCAATTCCTGGAATTTCTCTTCATTTGGAAGATTTCTTGATTTGTTGTTTTGGGAGCTTCCTGAATCCATCATGGTCTGCCTCTTTATGTTATTTGATATTTACACTTGTCTCTGAGCCATTAGTGAGTTATTATATTCATTTATTTTATGTTTACTTGCTGAGTCGGAATCTACTTGACGGCACTGGGTTTGGTTTTTTTTTGTGTGTGTGTGTGTACTGTGTCCTAGCTTCTTGTTTTATTTTGATATGCCCAAATAGGCTGCTTGGGTGAGCTAGTTTGATTATTGGCACCTTTTGAAGTTCTTACATCCTGTCACCAGGTGATCAGAGCTGTTACTAGGTATGTGAGCCTAGGAGCCCTTTTACATTCTTGTATGGATTCAGCTCAGGTATCCAGGTAGTCGGTCACCAAGTGTGTGGTGTAGGCTCTTACCTACAGTCCTACATATACAGGGTTGATTGGTGTAGGTACAGGTGTCTGGCTACTGTGGGGGGGATGACTGCCCCTGAGTGTCTGGGAGGAAAGCATGTCCCTGTTCCCTAGAGCACATAGGTGGGTGGGTTTTGCAGCCAGACCATGGTCACCCAATGCTGTTGGTTGTAAGGACTGGGATTCACCACTTACTCTTGGACTCCTGAATTGGGTGGCTAGGTGGCATGGGTGGAGCCACCAACCCTCAGGTCACTGATATGGGTAGGTGAGGACTCTGCTTAATTGGCAGAACGTTGTCAAATATCAGAAATCTGCCCCTCCACTTTATAGCTGATACAGTTGAAAATAGGCTTCAGGTATTTACCCTGTTGTAGTGTGCTAATGAGAGCCTATGCTGTTGAAATGGGCCCACACAGATCTGTGCAAGGGTGAAAGGCATTCAAAGTCCTTGGACCCCTTATGTCTGTGCCTTCCCTGAGTTCCTGGCTTAGGGAAGCTGGCAGATTATTTTTTGTTGTTTGTTCCTGCTCCAGGGCATGTAATAGTTCCTACTTTGGCCCAGGGGACCCAGAAATAGCTGAAGCTGGTCCAAGACTAAAAACAGAGAGGGAGGAAGCAGGTAAATGGGAGAGGTGTTCTTCCCAAAGGGGATGATTTTTGATTTGTGTGGCATTTTAAATGCATGTACTTATCTTTTGCCAACTTAGCACTGCTTTTCACTGCTTATGGAGGCTTGTGTAGGCTTTCCACCACTCGGTCTCTTCAGATGTGGAAAACATGTCCCGAGTGTCACTGCTTGCGTCACCGCACATGCCATCCGATCCAGCCTGCAGGGTGCTGGTTTCTGCCGGGTCAGGTCTGTCAAACTCTCACTGCTTCTGAACCATATTCCCCTCCCCCTGCCACTAAGTCCAATTCTGTAACTTCACCTTTGATGTTCAGGGCTCCTAGATTGTCATATATAATCGATTTACTTCTCTGGGTCTTTGTTATAAGAGGGGCTACATAAAGCATCTGACTACTCTGCCATCTTGGCCCCACCCCTACAAGAGACATTTTTCATCACATTCCTGAATCTGACACTATCAGAGAAACTTATCTCTGAGAAAATGAAATAGGGATGAGGCAGTAGGCAGAACAAACCCGTTGGGTTGGAGTCAATTCTGATGCATAATGACCCTATAGGTCAGAGTAGAACTGCCTCATAGGGTTTTCAAGGAGCGGCTGTTGCATTTGAACTACTGGGCCAGAGTATATTTGGAGCACTGGGGGTGCAGTGGTTAAGAACTCAGCTGCTAACCAAAAGCTTGGCAGTTCGAATACATTAGCTGCTCCATGGAAACCCTATGGGGGCAATTCTACTCTGTCCTATAGCGTTGCTGTGTGTTGAAATCAATTCACCAGCAATGGGTTTGGTTTTTTGATTTACATGCCTACATGAGTAAAATTTGACTTGAATCTCTAAACTTAATTCTAACGTAAGAATGATTTTGTAGCACTTCTCCATAAAGGTTTGTCTTAAGTCATCAGGATAAAAACCAAACCCACTGCCGTCGAGTCGATTCTGACTCATCCCAACCCTATAGGACAGAGTAGAACTGCCCGATAGAGTTTCCAGGGAGCCCCTGGTGGATTTGAACTGCCTTCTCTCGGTTAGCAGTCGTAGCACTTACCCACTATGCCACCAGGGTTTCCTCATCAGGATAAGCCTGTGCTAATTTATTGGATACCTTCAGGAATTCTTCATCAGTTATATTCACATTAAGAAGGAAAAAAATATCAGAAGGAACTTCATACATCCTTACCCTTCATTTCATGCAAGATTCAAGTGTGTCAGTGATGGTGGTTATGTAAAATTGATTCCTGGCACTCAATACTTCTGGAGCATTTCTGTCATTTACTTGTTTCTTCTAATGCTTCTGCAACAATAAACTGCTTGATAATCAGTATTTGGCAGTATTTGTTTTATTGTGTTTTCAAAATATTCTCTTATGTAAATATCTTGTTAATAGCTGGTAGAGATCTATGCATGTCTATAAATTTACTTCTGAATCTTGGAGAACTGACTCGTCAAATGAAAATGATACAATATATTATTATACATAACAAACATAAATACATGGTCTGTGTTTACATTTCGTTGGCGACGTTTTAAGCTTCTGTTCTGGTATCGCTTTTTTGTGACTGGTCTTCAGCAATATTCTCTATGGCACCTAGAATCTGGGTGTGTGATTCCAGGATTGCACTCGTTGCTATAGCATGTGCTTCCCAGTGGGTATTAGAAAGACATTTTAATGGTGATCATTGCCTATGAATAGCTCATCGGTGAATAGAGATGGCAAAAAATTTGTAAAATATCTGAATAGAAGACAAAAATCATTTTTTTGACAAAAATCCATTGTGATACATCCTACAAAATTAAGTGAATATGCAGCACCTTGGTATGAAAATGGCGTATTCATTACATTCCAGAATTTTCCGTTGCATGCCTTTATAATGCAGTGACATTTCACAGAATTGTCATGGGATTGGTCTCTGCACTTAGAAAAATCAATTTTGCAAACTTCGCCTAATTAGTGAAACACTTGGTTTGCAATGTCTTTGAGGGCTAATGCGCTGTGTTCTCCTGACTCGCTTGGTTCATGTTATGCCTTCTTTCCCTCAAGCTTCTTCAGTTTGTAATGGAAATGTCTAGCTTGTTCCTTTTATGCCATTGTACCTTTGGAAGCAGATAACTTGTGTCCTAGATTTCACAGATGAAGAGGGATTTTTGAATTTTGGACTTGATTTAAGACCTTTTCTATGCTATGATGGGATGAGGAAACCCTGGTGGCGTAGTGGTTAAGTGCTACGGCTGCTAACCAAGAGCTCGGCAGTTCGAATCTGCCAGGCGCTCCTTGGAAACTCTATGGGGAAGTTCTACTCTGTCCTATAGGGTCACTATGAGTCGGAATCGACTGGACGGCAGTGGGTTTGGTTTTGGTTTGTGATGGGATGAATATGTTTTCCATTTGCAAGAATGTGATTTTGGGGGGGCCAAAGGGTAGAATGTCATGGATTGAATTATGTCCCCCCAAAATGTGTGTATCAACTTGGATAGGCCATGTGAAGTTGTCCTCCATTTTGTGATGGTAATTTTATGTTGAGAGGATTAGGGTGGGATTTGAACACCTCCCTGATCCGAGATACAGGGAGTTTCCCTAGGGTGTGGCCTGCACCACCTTTTATCTCTCAGGAGATGAAAGGATAGAGAGTTGGGGACCTCATACTACCAAGAGCAGAGCATGTCCTTTGGACCCGGGGTCCCTGCACCTGAGAAGCTCCTTGACCATGGGAAGATGGAGGACAAGGACCTTCTTCCAGAATCAACAGAGAGAGAAAGCCTTCCCCTGGAGCTGACGTCCTGAATTTGGACTTGTAACCTACTAGACTGTGAGAAAATAAATTTCTCATTGTTAAAGCCATCCACTTATGGTATCTGTTGTGGCAGCACTAGGTGACTAAGGCAGCGATGATTTTAGCTTCTGTTTTGGAGTTTCCTTTTTGTATCTGGTCTTCAGCAATATTCTGTGTGGCACCTAGAATTGTACTTGTTGCTATAGCATGTGCTTCCCAATGTGTATTAGACATTTTAGTGCTCAATCATTGCCTGAATATGTTTTAAGAACAGCTCATCAGTGAGTAGAGGTGGCAAAAAATTTGTAAAGTAACTGAATATTAGAAAAAACTTCAATTGCCTTTGGACAAAAAAAAATCTTTTGTGATACATCCTACAAAATTAAGTGAATGTGCAGCACCTTGGTATGAAAATGGCATATTAATTTCATTCCAGAATTTTCTGTTGTATGCCTTTATAATGCAGTGACGTAATGGCAGCATTGTTATAGGATTGGTCTCTGCACTTAGAAAAATCAATTTTGCAAGCTTCGCATTATCAGTGAAACACTTGCTTTGCAATGTCTTTACCAGTATGATTTCTTAAGCTAGGAAATGTGATAAATCACCACACAGGTTTTCTATCTGTTGGAGATACGGATCTTTAAACAATACTTAGCTGGCCTGTATGAGAAGGCTCAGAAGTGGAATCCACAGACAAAATGAAATATCGAGCTATGCTTATTTCACTGACAGTAGTTGATTGAACTTCATCACTTATCAAGATTATAAATTTTTTACACATTATTTGAGAATTATAGGATGGATTGCCCTTTCCTGTGTTACCATATTTTGAGATGTGACTTGCTAAAAATAGATCAAATGAGCAACAAGTTGAAGTCAACTTTAAAATTTTCCATTTCGTGGGGACCCAAAGACTTCATTTCTTTTTCATGAAGATAGTCCACATTCAGTGATTGTTATGACAACAATGACACATTATAAAATGTCTTTTCAATACTGATGTTCATTAATTTGTGATTCCAGTTCATAAGTTAAGCCAGAACAAATGTGTTTGGTTTAAATATGATAACATGATCTCTGTGAATTGAACTATTTTCATGTTTACTGATCCTATTCAATTTGCACCAATTGCTAAATTCATCTGTAACAATTCGAGAATTAAGTGAGGATGACAGGTTTGTTTGGTTAGTAGGTTTGCAAACAAAACAATACAGGGAGCTGACTGATGGAGATTGCAGTAGCCACTCCCTCTTATAATTTTCATCATTAACTTTGCACTCTAGAAAAAATTCTGGCTATAGAACTTTGTTTACCATCCAGGAATTTTCAACACAAATTTACAAGTGGACAACTGTAATGTTGAGAATCACTTGGGCCTCTTTTGATCCAGTAATTTACTTCATTGAAAGAAAATTATTCCACAAGGCAGGATCTGCATTTCTGTTATTTATGGGGTCTGCAGATGTGACAATTTAATATTCTTAGTTTCACTTTCTAGATCATTACTAATTTTTTTTTTTTTTTTACTACAGCAAGAAATGGATGCAGAATTTGGAACAAATCCTGTTATATTTGTATTGCCATCCTTAATTTCAGCACTAGTGGTACTAGTAGGATGATTCCCACCCATAAGCACGTACCTTTAATGGAAGAAGTCTCTGCTGATTTATTACATTCTAAAAAGGAATTTTGGGATTGTCTTTAGGGATTCACAAATCATTTTCTTTTTATCTCCTGCAGGCTTCCATTTTTGCACTCCACTTAGTTATTGCCATTTCATTTTGCCTGGATATAAAATTATGTCACTTTTTAAATTTGATTCTACCATAACAATAAATTTGAATAATAGAAAGTAAATTTATAAAACAGGAAGTTTATAAAATAAAATTTAATTTAGAATTTAGACATTAACACAAAAAATTTGTATTTGAAAATTAAATAACTCATTGCTGTGGATTAAATTTTAACTAACAGTGACCCTATTGGACAGAATAGAACTGCACAGTAGGGCTTCTAAGGAGAGGCTGGTTGAAACCTTTTAGTTTCAGCCAAGCTCTTAACCAAATGTTCCACCAGGGCTATATTTGAAAATTAGTAAGTAAAAACGTTAATTTGGACCATGAGATTTTGTTCTTCAGGTCTTAGATAGTCCAAAGAAATAGTACATGATATCCTTCTCCATGGACTAATTCCTCCTGAAAACAGGTCCAAAGTATGTAGGATGTAGTCTGGCCATCTTTGCTTCTAGGCTAGGGTACGTTCTGGTTATACTTCTTTCAAGATAGATTTTTTCGTTCTTTTGGCAGTTCATGGTGTATTCAGAATTCTTCGCCAACACGACAATTAAAAGGCATCAGTTCTTCTACAGTCTTCCTTATTCATCAGCCAGCTTTCCCACACATACGAGGCCACTGAAAACACTGTGGCTTGGATCAGTTGCATCTTAGTTTTCAAGGTGATGTCTTTGCTTTTCAACACTTTAGAGGTCTTTTGCAGCCAGTTTCCCTAATGCAATGCATCTTTTGATTTCTTAACTGCTGTGTCCATGGGTGTTGATTGTGGATCCAAATAAAATGAAATCCTTGACAACTTCAATCTTTTCTCCGTTTATCACGATGTTGCTCATTGGCCCAGTTGTGAGGATTTTTGTTTTCTTCATGTTGAGGTGCAATCTCTACTGAAGGCCGCGGTCTTTGATCTTCATCAGTAAGTGCTTCAAGTCCTCTTATCTTTTAGCAAGTGGGGTTGTGTCATCTGCAAAATGCAGGTTGTTAATGAGTCTTCCTCCAACCCTGATGTCGTGTTCTTCGTATAGTCCAGCTTCTCAGATTATTTGCAGATTAAATAAGTATTGTGAAAGGATACAACCCTGACACTCACCTTTTCTGACTTTAAACCACGCAGTATCACCTTTTTCTGTTTGAACGTCTACCTCTTGATCAGGTTCCTCATCAGCACAATTGAGTGTTCTGGGATTCCCACTCTTCGCAATGTTATCCATAATTTGTTATGACCCAAGCAGTCAAATGCCTTTGCATAGTCAATAATACACAGGTAAACATCTTTCTGGTATTCTCTGCTTTCAACCAGAATCGATATGACATCAGCTGTGATATCCCTCCTTCCATGTCCTCTTCTGAATCCTGCTTAAATTTCTGGCAGTTCCCTGTCAATGTACTGCTGCAGCTGCTTTTGAATGATTTTTAGCAGAATATTACTTGCATGTGATATTAATGATATTGTTTGATAATTTCCACATTTGGTTGGATCACCTTTCTTAGGAATCGACGTAAATATGGATCCTTGCCAGTTCGTAGGCCAGGTAGCTGTATTCCAAATTTCTTGGGATTAGACAAGTGAGCGATTCCAGTGCTGCATCCATTTGGTGAAACATCTCAGTTGGTATTCCATCAATTCTTGGAGGCTTTTTTTTCTCACCAATTCCTTCAGTGCAGCACGGACATCTTCCTTCAGTATCATCGGTTTCTGATCATATGCTACTTCCTGAAATGGTTGAAGGTCGACCAATCCTTTTTGGCATAGTAACTGTGGGTATTACGTTCATCTTCTTTTGATGCTTCCTGTGTCATTTAATATTATACCCGTAGAATCCTTCAATATTGCAACTCAAGGGTTGAGTTTTTTCTTCAGTTCTTTCAGCTTGAGAAATGCTGAGTGTGTTCTTCCCTTCTGGTTATCTATCTCCAGATCTTTACACATGTCATTATAATACTTTTTCTTCTCAAGCCACCCTTTGAAATCTTCTGTTCAGCTCTATTACTTCGTCATTTCTTCCTTTCACTTTAGCTACCCGACATTCAAGAGCAAGGTTCAGAGTCTCTTCTGACATCCGTTTTGGTCTTTTCTTTCTTTCCTGTCTTTTAAAGGACCTCTTGCTTTCTTCATGTATGATGTCCTTGATGTCATTCCACAACTCACCTGGTCTTCAGTTGTTAAGTTTAACACGTAAAATGTATTCTCGAGGTGGTCTGTAAGTACAGGTGAGATATACTCAAGGTCATATTTTGGCCCCTTTTGACTTTTTCTAATTTTCTTCCGTTTCAACTTGAACTCCCATATGAGCAATTGACAGTCTGTTTCACAATCGATCCCTGGCCTTGTTCTGACTGATGATATGAGTTTTCCCATCTTCTCTTTCCACAGATGTAGTCAGTTTGATTCCCGTGTATTCCATCTGGTAAAGTCCACGTGTATAGCTGCCGTTTATGTTGGTGAAGAAAGATATTTGCAGTGGATGAGTCACTGGTCTTGCAAACTTCTGTCATGAGATTTCTGGCATCATTTCTATCACCAATTCTGTATTTTCCAACTACTTTTCCTTCTTTGTTTCCAACTTTAACATTCTAAAGACCAGTAATTATCAATGCATCTTGATTGCATGTTTGATCAATTTCAGGCTGCAGAAGTTGTTTAAAATCTTCAATTTCTTTATCTTTGGCATTAGTGGTTGGTGCATAAATTTGAAGAGTCATATAAACTGGTCTTCCTTGTAAGTGTATGGGTATTAGCCTATCAGTGACAACATTGTACTTCAGGCTAGATCTTGAAATGTTCTCTTTGATGATTAACGTAACGTCATTCTTTTGACTCTGGTGGAATATCCATGTTTGTAAGACTGCTCACAGACTGTTTCACCAGAGAGTTTTCCGGTACTGCAATATCTACCACTAATCTCTGTGATCCGTGTGAATTGGCAAAATAAGAATAGTACTATAGATGTCTTCCAAATACAGAAAACATAATTATGAAAATGTTCTTGCTGTTGATTATGTTCTTTACCAATTTGTTCGTATGGGATTTTTGATACTTCACTTGAAAAATGAGTCCAAGGTACTGTGATGCGATTGTTTACTTTGTGTGGCCTTTCTAGCCATGGTCTTATAACATCCACCCTGGTGCTTGGGCAGGACTGTGTGATAGGGTAATTGTGGCTCACCAAGGGGATTGCTTAGTTTTCCCTTCAAAGAGAACCAGTTCCAGAGCAAAGAGGAGGATTCAACTCCCATCAAGGAAGAACAGCCAGGAGCTGAGCATATATTATGGACCTGAGATCCCTGCACTGAGAAGCTCCTAGAAGCAGGAGACTGAGATAGAGAGAGGAAGCTGTAACCCTGAAGACGGTAAGATGCCATGGCAGGAGAGACCAAGCAACAGGGACCCGGCTATAGGAGATGATGGCCCAGGGAGAAGGAAAGCTGAGTGCCTTTGGAGAGAGGCCGGCCCAAGGCCAGGCAGAGGCACGCCTGTGAGCACAGGAGGGAAGAGGCTGTCCTGATAGAAGAACTGTATTCTGAGTGTCTTTGAGCCTGAGCTATAACTGTTACTTCCCTAATAAATCCCATAATCATGAATATGGACTGCGAGCTCTGTGTGGCCATTGCAATGAATTATTGAACCCAGCAGAGAAGTAGGGAGTGCTGTGTGAGGGACAGTTGGTGTCAGAGTTAGTGAAGATGGTGGAGAGAGGATAGTTTTTTCACCAATGCCTTCAATGCAGCTTCGATTTCTTCTTTTTATACCATCAGTTCTTGATCTTATGCTACCTCTTGAAACGGTTGAAAATTATCCAGTTCTACTGCAGTAGCTATATTAATATCAGACAAATTATACTTCAGAAAAAGGAGTATTATTGGGAATAAGTAGGGACATAACATAATAAAGGTTCACTTCTCCAAAAAGATACAACAATCCTAAATGTGTACGTATTTAACAACAGGGCTCCAAAATACAAAAACTAATAAATCTGAAAGGGGAAATGGACAAATACGCATTTATAATTGATATCAATACTTTTCTATCAACAATTACTAGAGCCCTGCTAGTTGAAGTCCAAAGCATCTGTGTGATGTCTATGTGTGTGTACATATGTGTGTGTGTATGTATATGGTATAAAGACAAGTAATACAGAAATAAACATAGATAGATGTTGTAGTCCTTGGGAGGTGCAAACGGTTAATGCATTCAGCTGCTAACCAAAATGTTGGAGGTTTGAGTCCACCCAGAAGGACTTCGGAAGAAAGGCTTGGCGATCTACTTTTGAAAAATTAGCCATTGAACTGACACACTTGAGTGTCAGTACTACTCTGACACACATGGGGGGAGGGGTCACCATGAGTCAGATCAGCTTGATAGCAATTGAATGATTTTTTTATTCATTCTGCCAATATTTGTCTTTTAATTGGTATCTTAGGCTGGGTTCTCCAGAGAAGCAAAACCAGTGAGATATATATTTAAATAGATTTATATCAAGGAAATGGCTCACGAGGCTGTAGAGGCTGGTAGGTCTCAAGTCCATGGGTCAGGCTGGTGGCTTCTCCTGACTCACGTAGATGCAGGGACTGCAGAACTCAAGATCTGCAGGTCATACAACAGGTCTGTGGCTCACAGGCTGCAAAGGCTGACAAATCTCAAGATCGGCAGGTAAGCTGGCAGGCCGTGCCTCACAGACTGCGGAGGCTGATGAATCCCAAAATTGGAAGGTAAACTGAAGGTTCAAATCCCAAAAACTTGAGATCAGATGAAGAGGAGCCAGCTGCAGGATTCAGAGTGAGCAAAAGCTCAAGAGCCTTGCCAGAAAGTCCACCTATATTGGATGCAGTCCACACCCGCAAGGAAACTCCCTTACATCTGATTGGCTACTCACAGCAGATCCCATCATGGAGGTAATCGCATTATATCACATCTCATCATGGAAGTGATTTCATCCGTATACGACTGCTAAACTACATCGTAACTGCCAAAGCACTGAGAATCATGGTCCGACAAAGTTGACACACAACTTTAATGATCCCAATTGTGAATTTAATCTATTTATATTTAAAGCGATTAATGATAAGGAAGGACTTATATCTTCTACTTTGTAGTAGGTCATATATGTATTTTGTTGCTCATTTTCTTCACTACTGTCCACTTTTGTGTTTGACTGATTTTTTTCAAGTGTACAATTTTGGTCCTCTCCTTATTTCCTTTCCTTATATTTTTTAACTTCTTAGTGGTGACCATGAGGATTACAATTAAGATCTTATATTTATAACAATCTTCTTTTAATTAATATAAATTTAGCTTCAACAGTATACAAAATTTTGCTTTTATTCAGCTCAGTTACCTCCCCTACTTACGTTGCTGTTACAAAAATTACGTCTTTATACATTGTGTGTCCATTAAGAGAGATGTGTAAGTATTTTTATGCATTCATGCTTTAAATCATATATGAAAAAAAGAGAGGCGTGATATAAAAATATTACTGACTTTGTTTTATCTAAGTAGTTACCTTTACGGAGTCTTTGTTTCTTTTTATGGCTTCCAGTTACTGTCTAGTGTCCTTCCATGCCAGCCAGAATGATTCCCTGTGGCATTTCTCATAAGGCAGTTCTGCTACTAACACACTCCCTCAGGTTTTGTGTATCTGGGCATGTCTTAATTTCACCTTCATTTTTGAAAGATAGTTTTGCTAGATATTGACATCTTGCTTCATAGTTTTGTTTCTGTATTTTTTTTTTTCCAGTGCCTTAACTACATCATCCCACTATTTTCTTGTCTCAATGGTTTCTGGTGAAAAATCAACAGTTAAACTTGTTGAGACTCTCTTGTACATTAGGAGTCACTTATCTCTTACTGCTTTCAAGTTTCTGTGTTTGTCTTTTGACATTTTGATTATGTCTGTCTGTGGATATCTATGTATTTATTGTCCTTTGAGTTTATTGAGCTTCTTGGATATCTAGATGACATTTGGGAATCTTCCAGTCATTACGTTTTCAAATATTCTTTCTGTCCTTTCATCTTTCTTTCCTTTCTGGGACTCCTTAATGAGTATATTGGTATGCTTGATGTTGTCCCGCAGGTCCCTTAGGCTCTGTTCATTTTCTTCATTCTTTTTCCTTTATGCTCCTCAGTTAGAACAATTTCAGTTGTGCTTTTTCAAGTTTACATTTTCCTGCTTTCTTGCTCAAATCTCCTGTTGAGCTCCTCTAATGAAATTTTTATTTCAGCTATTCTACTTTTCAGCTCTGTAATTTCTTTTTGGTTCTTTTGTATAATATTTCTTTATTAATATTTTCTACTTGTTCATACATTCTTCTCTTGGTTTCCTTTTTTTTTTTTTTTTTTGGTCTATGGTTTCTTTAGCTCTTTGAGGAAATTTAAGACAATTGTTTTAAAATCTTTGTCTAGTAATCCCAATATCTGTGTTTCCTTAGGGATGCTTTCTGTTCATTCTCTTCTTTCTTCTTAACAAATGAACCATCCTTTTCTGTTTCTTTTTATGACTTAAAATAGTGTGTTGAAAACTGGATATTTTAAACATTATAATGTAACTCTGGAAATCAGATTCCCTCCTGTCATTAGGGTTTGCTTTTTTTCTTTTTTTTTTCTTAAATTGTTGAGGGCCAGTCATCCATTTGCTTAGTGATGTTCCCAAACTATTTCTGCAAAGATTGTATGTCTTCTCATGTGTGGACACTGAAGTTCTGTTCTGTTATCTCAGCAGTCAGTTCATGACCTGACAGTGATTTCTTTAAAAGCTTGTAGCCAAAAAGAAAAAGGAACATTATCCCAGTCTTTGCAGATTGGCTCTGAACTGGGGCGTTCTTTCAGTGCTAAGCAAGAGTGCCTAAAACTCTGCCTTAGCCTTCACTTCCTGCCCCCATGGAGCCCAAAGATCAGCCAGAGGTGCAAGCCCAGAGCTTTGTCAGGATCTTTATGAGCATGTCTTCATCCTTAGGCAAGAACATTGCACTCCAGATTCCTCAGTATATGTGGTAGCCCTTCAAAGCCCTTAAACCACCAAGCATCTTCCTCTCAGCCTCCTTTTTTCCAAGCTTTTGGATGTCTCTGCTGTTTTCTCTGTCCTTCATCCTTTGACCCTGGAGGTAGGACCAATTCTTTGAGGTTTGTACTCCTCAGTTTCCATCACATCATACATTTTTTCTTGTGTGCTGTTGAGTCAATTCTGACTCATAGTGACTATAGGATGGAGTAGAACTTCTCCAAAGGGTTTTTAAGGCTGTAATCTTTATGGAAGGAAACTGTCATATCTTTTTCCTGTGGAGTAGTTGGTGGATCAGATCAAAAGGTTTAACAGCTGAGTGCTTAACCACTGCACTACTGGGGCTCCTTTTGACATCATGCATCATAATAGACTTTTAACACACCCCTCAGAAACATAGAAGCCCATAAATTATCAAGGATACAGAAGATTTAACATGTATAAAAATACCAAATTGATATATGTATATGTGCGTGCATTATCTAACCACTAAAGAATATACATTCATCTCATGCACATACATAGTGTTTATAAAAATTGACTATATACTGTGTTATAAAGCAAGTTTCAACAAATTTCAAGAGTCTGCAATAATATAGAGGATACTATGTAAGAACACCATAATTAAAAAAGAAACCATCTTAGAAAAAGAAAATACAAAATCTCCATGTCCTTGGATATTTTAAAATACTATGAGTCAAAAAGACATCATGATGAAAATTAGAATACATTTTGAAGTGAACAATTATGAACATAGTGCATGTAAAAAGTTGTGCAGTACAGACAATATAATATAGGAAACTTATAGCCTTAAAAATATAATTGGAAGAACAAATCTTGAAAAATAAGTGAGTTAAACATCCATTCAAAATGTTGGGAAAAAAACAGAACAAACATTCATAGAAATTTTTGTTTCTATTAATGATTGAATACATGCAACAGACGATCAACGAAGACTAAAGTTGATTCTTAGAAAATGCTAGTAAAATTGACAAACTTTAGGCAAGATTGATCAAGAGAAAAAGAATGAAGGTATAAATACCGAATATCAGGAATTAGAAAGAAAATGACTACAGATCTTGCAGAACATAAAGATAACGTGAGAATGTTATGAACCATATTAGTCAATAAATTTGCAAATTTAGGTAAAGTAGGCAAACGTATCATACCATGTAAGTTAATAACAACGATTCAGGAAGAAACAGGAAGCAAAAGTAATTCCACAACTGTTAATAGAATTGAATTAGAGCTCAAACTATTCTCAAAAAGAAAACTTCATGTCAGATGGCTTTTCCTGCAAATTCTGCCAAATATTCAAGAAATATTTCACAAATTCTTCAATATAAAATGAAATATATACCCAAACTCCTTTTTAAAGCTTGTAGAATGAATATTGATACCAAAACCTGACAAGAGCAGCACAAGATGCGAAAATTACAGGCCAATGTCACTGATGAACATAGATGCAAAATATGAAAATAAATAGGCAAAACAAATGCAGCAATACTGTAAAGAAGATTATATTATGACCAAGTTGGGTCTATCCCAAGAATTCAAGGTTAGTTTAACATTCAAAAATGAATCAGTATAATTTGCCATATGTACAGGAAAAATAAATGTGGTTATATTAATAGGTGTAATAAAATAAGTATTTGATAACCTTCAGCATCCACTCATGTTTTTTAAAAGAACATCTAGCATGCCACGAGACCAGAAGAACCAAAATGTTCCTGGCTACTGTCGCTGAACATTTTGATCAAAGAGTCCATAGAAAAGCCCTGATCAAAAGGGGGAAAATGCAGAACAGAATTTCAGATTCTCATGAACCCCAGACTTTTTGGAGCCATTGAGGGTGAATGAACTCCTGAAACTATTTCCGTGAGATATTCTTTAAACATTACACCAAAAGCCTTCCCTTGAATTATCTTAAAACTGAAGTATAAAAAAGAAAAAACCAAACTGTTGCTGTTGAGTTGATTCTGACTCAGAGACCCTGTAGGACAGAATAGCACTGCCCCATAGGGTTTCCAAGGTGCAGGTGGTGGATTCAAACTGCTCTTCTTTTGCCTGGCTACCGTATCACTTAACCACTGTGCCACGAGGGCTCCAGAACATTAGCTACTTAACTAATAAAAATGGTCTACCTTGAGCATATGCTCTTTTAAGAACTGTCTACATGGCATCAGATTGACAACAGCTACTGAAAAGATTAGATAGGAACCTTAAGGAGCAGTGGGTTTATGTTAATGACAGAGGAACAACTCAGAAAAGGAGGGTAAGAATGGTTGCACAACTTGAATGTAACCGATGTCATTAAATTGTACAGGTAGAAACTGTTAAGTTGGTGTATGTTTTGCTGCATACATTCTCCACCACAAAAAATTAATTTACAGGTAATAATTAACAAAAAATGTCAAGGAGAGCTAAATATTTTGAAAATAAGACAGATTTGCATGTGAGGGAAGGAGTGGGGTGAGGTGTTTTAGATTAATAGTCAGAAGGCTTATGGGAGCAGGATATTTGAGGAGATAACTGACCTATATCAAAGGAGAGAATAGCTGTATGAAGTTCTGGAGGGAGGATATTGCCAATAAAGGCAAGAGTTGTTTCTGAGGCCCTTAAATAACCAAGTGTTTTGGCATGATTGAGGAAGCTCAGGAAATAAGTCATGGCTAGTTAGTGTGGAGTGAACCGAGGGAAGACTGTTAGGAAATGAGGTTAGTATGGTGGGCAAACCCCGCGTCATGAAAGACCATGGGAAGGGTTTGGGAATTTTTCCTAATCGCCATGAGAAGCCACTGAAATGATGCTGTTTTGTAGACTGTAAGAGGAAAGATCGGTGGCGTGGAGTCCAGTTTTAACCAAGAGATGATGGTGGCTGTAAGGTGGAGGTAGTGAGAAGTGGATAGAGTCAGGATTTATGTTAAGGTAGTGCCAAGAGTCCAGAATTTGTATCAATGGATTGGATGCAAGATTTGAATAAAGGAGAGAAATCAAGGGTGATTTCTAGGTTTTTGTCCTGAACAACCCAGAGGATAGTGAGAATATTTGCTGAGATAAGGAAGACTGGGAGGTAGATAAGACACTTGGAGCAAGAATTTTATTTGAACCACATTAAGTTTGAGATGCCTAGTAGACATTCAAGGGGAGATGTAGTCAGCCATGGGTGAAGGAACAACAGGGCAGAGTGTGTAAATGAGGGTATCCTAGAGCTCAGGTGGAATTGACTGCCATGAATTGGCTCAGATAACCTAGACAGTGAGAAGTGATGAGTGATGTTACTTAAACAGGGCATGAAAATCAATGAAAAAGGTGTGGGAGTGGCAGGGAGGCTAAGGTAGAGAAGTTTCTCTCTCCCTAAACCTGATTGGCTGGATTTGAAGACATCATAAGTTCGTGTATGAGAAATATCCAGCAAATTACCAGTTGATTTAATAAATTGATAACAAAGTCTACCTTTCAGCCAAAGATTGAAAAACAAACAAACCAATTGCCATCTAGTGGATTCTGACTCTTAGCAACCCTATAGGACGGAGTAGAACTACCCCATAGGGTTTCTAGGGAGCAACTGATGGATTCAAACAGCAGACTTTTGGTTAGCAGCTGAGCTCTTAACCACTGCACCACCAGGGCTCAGACCAAGAATAACACACGTGAGGAACTCACTCCTTAGTTCAATCAAGTATGAGACCAAATAGGCAATACCTGCTCAAAAGCAAAGAAGAAAAGGCAGGAAAGGACAGGAAACCTGGACAAATGGACATGGGGAACCTGAGGTGGACAGGGAAAGGGGGAGAGCGCTGACACAAAGTGGGGATTGCAACCAATGTCACAAAACAGTTTGTGTATCAATTTTTGAATAAGAAACTGATCTGTGCTGTAAACTTTCACCTAAAACCCAGTAAAATTAAAAAGAAAAAAAAATCAAATAAAGCTCAGTATAAAAAAAATAGACAGGAAAAGAATCATTTTAATGGGAAAATGTAGATTGTAAAAATGCGTATGACTCACCCCCATTTTAAAGAGTATAATATTCTGTAGTTTGATATGTATTTGCACTGGAAGCTTGGAAGCAGACTTAGAGACGTGGATACCTCAGGTGGTGGGATTTAAAAAAATACATGGTTTTATTTTTTAAAATTTGTCTGTTATTGGTAGTTTAAAACGGGTCTTCAGTTATCAAAATATCAAAAATAATCAAAAGAATACCTGTATAACCTGCTTTTTAAATAAAGAAAATCCACTGAGATAGCTCACACCTGGCAATTTCCCAGCTGGGTAATCGGCCAGGTGAGGGGCATCAAGGCGACCAGGTGAGGATGGTCCAGACCAAATGGAGAGGAGAGGAAGCCCCACCCAAGCGTTGGGGGAGGGTGCAGAGGGCACCTCCTCTAAGGGTCATTTGTTTGCTGACCTCCGATGGCCCTCTCCGAGCCCACCAGAGGGCTCCCTGATGGCTTGACACTGACCATTTGGCCTCGGAGAGCCTGAGAAGCCACCAAGGGAGGGTGTGGTTTAAAAAATATATTTCAATATATACATTCATATTTACACTCTATGCCAGTCTCTGTGCTTCTAGTCTTGTTTCCGTGCAATCATGTAGATAATATACATAATATGTATTTCTTTCGAATTCATCATTCTGACAGTCTTTTTAAAAACAAAAACCAAACCCATTTCCATGGAGTCAATTCCAGCTCGTAGCTACCCTATAGTACAGGGTAGAACTGCCCTATAGGGTTTCCAAGGAGTGTCTGGTGGATTCTAACTGCCGACCTTTGGTTAGCAGGCGTAGCTCTTAACCACTACAGCACCAGGGTTTCCAAAGACTCTTCCCTGGCTGGAAATCCCTGGCGGTGGCGGTGAAAATGCGGAATCCTAGCCACTAGACCACCAGGGAACCGACAGGCTTTTTAACGTGTAGAAATTCAAATTTGTAATTTTGGAGATTCTCCCTCTTTTTTTCAAAATGGGGGGCATTGAGATGGAGGATTTTCCCATGCCCACCATCCTAAGGGATTTAATTAACCCATAGTTGAGACATGGTAAACATCTCAAGAAATTATTGCCTTTGAGAAACTTGAGGGTGAGTAGGCATATCACCTGATTCCTCTTAAACTCCTTTTAAAAACCTGACTTGAAGACTCACCTGCCTTTTTGAATAAGTGCCAGCTTGAATAGGCAGGGTTCAGGGAATTGCCAACCAAAGGTATGGTTTCTCCAGAGGCCTCCAAGGGGTGTAAAAGAAGAGCAGAGCCAGACCCCGTGCTTGGGACACACCGTTGGTATGAAATATTTGAGTGTGTGTGTGGTCGGGGGAGCACTGGGTGTGGGAGAGTGGGGTGGGTGGGTAATAGGGAAATGCCTGGGGTTTTTTTTGTTTGTTTTTAAGAAACAGTGTTTTACAATTTTTTTTTATTATTATTATTTATTACAGTGAACAGTTCAGTGGAGACACATTCCTTATCTGCAGGGGCTAGTGGAAGTGCTGATAGCTGAGAATGTAGCCTGCTCCCCAAGTGCCAGTTGGCATTTTGGAGAGAAAACTTGATGTTTGGAGCACTGACTGGCCCTGCCTTTTCTAAATAATTAAGGGTGGTGGGGTGGTGGTAAGAGAAAGAGGATGGTCTATGAACACTGACCCTGGAAAATTAACCCGAGTGTGTGGGTTGTGGATAGCAGGAAAAGAACATCACCCGCAAATGACAGCAGTGCCTTTATTTATTTATTCATGCTTCTTTTTAGTTCTGAGTTGTTTTTAAGCCACAAATTAATGGGGCCACCATGAGTTTTCAGAGAATGAGTTTTACAAAAATCTAAGTGTTTTAAATATTGCAAGGATTTACTTATATACGCTGTATATGAGAAAAGTCCTTCCAGTTATAGGGAGGAGAAAGAAAGTATATTCAGGAATTAAATTTTCACAGTTCTCTGAATTCTTATATTTCTCTTGTTGTCCGTTTTTCTTTTTTTGTCCTTCATCCACCCCTTCCACCTTGACCCACTGTCTTCATCATCTAGTGCTGCCATAACAGAAATACCATGAGTGGATGGCTTTAACCAAGAGAAATGTAATACCTCACATTAAAGTAGGCTAATAGTCCAAATTCAAGGCATCAGCTCTAGGGGAAAGCTTTCTCTCTCTTTCGGCTCTGGAAGAAGGTCCTTGTCCTTAGCCTTCGCATGGTCAAGGAGCTTCTCAGGTGCAGGGACCCTGGGTCCAGAGGACACGCTCTGCTCCTGGTGCTGCTTTCTTGATAGTCTGAGGCCCCCAACTCTCTGCTTGCTTCCCTTTTGTTTTATCTCTGGAGAGATAAAAGGTGGTGCAGGCCACACCCCAGGGAAAGGTGACCTGAGTGAGGGTGGTGTTACAATCAATCCCACCCTAATCCTCTTAAAGTAAAATTACAATCACAAAATGGAGGACAGCTACACAATAGTGGGAATCATGGCCTAACCAAGTTGAAACACACGTTTTTTAGGGTCATAATTCAATCCATGACACCCACCAAACCAAACTTGTCACCATCAAGTTGATTCCAACTCGTAGAGACCCTAGTTGATTTGAACTCATAGAGACCGTATAGCATAGAGTAGAACTACCCCATAGAGTTTCCAAGGACTGGTTGGTGGATTCGAACTGCTGACCTTTTGGTTAGCAGCTGAGCTCTTAACCACTGTGCCACCAGGGCTCCTCTTGATCCACAGTCCACCCTAATTCACCACTGTGTTAGAAAAAGGTTTTGCTATTCTAAAATGAGAACTTTTTACTATACTTTGTGTTAGTGGTTGCTTTTGGTATGTCTTTAAGCACTGAACAGTTACCTCATACCCATTAAAAACCCATTGCCACTGAGTCTATTCCAACTCATAGCGGCCCAATAGGGCAGAGCAGAACTGTGCCATAGACTTTCCAAGGAGTGCCTGGTGGATTTGAACTGATGACCTTTTGGTTAGCAGCCATAGCTCTTAAACAGTACACCACCAGCATGGGAGGGGTTTAACTGATAACATGATGTCTGGGCTCCAAGGGAGATGGAATGGATGTGCAGGAGAAGGGCATGCAGAGTCTGCCTGTATAGTCCCCAGAACTCTGTTCAAGATCATGACATACCTCAGTAATCACTTGAATCTAAACATACAACTTTAACAGTTGATGTAAATGACTTTACACATGAATTTTGGAACTCAACTCTTTCTCAATGGAAGTTTCTTCAACTAAGCTGTTTGTTTGTATTCCCTTAATAATTATGAAAGCTAACATTTATTGTGTTCATTCTGTGTGTAAGGCCTTTTTCTAAGTACCTTGTGTGTTTTATTTAACCTGCGTGACAACCTTTTGAATAAGACCCATTTTAGAAATGGGAAACTGAGGCAGTGAGAGGTAAAGTAATGTGCCCAGAACACCCAGCTGATAAATTGAGTTAGGATTTAAACCCAGGCAGTTTGTTTCAGAATTTGCTTATGTAATCACTGTACATGACAGCAGTGAGCCCTAGTGGCTCTGTGGTTGAAGAACTTGGCTGCTAACTGAAAGGTCAGTGGTTCGAACCCACCAGCCTCTCTGTAGGAGACAGATGTGGCAGCTTGCTTCAGTGAAGACTTACAGCCTTGGAAACCCTATGGGGCAGTTTTACTCTGTCCTTTGGGGTCACTATGAGTTAGAATCGACTTGATGACAGTGGGTTTTGGCACATAATACTAATGTACAGTGTATTCTATATGCCGTGTATATGTTCAGAAACTAATTTTCCCAACGTTTATGCCATATATAGATTACCAGTCCAGTTGCCATTGAGTAGATTTTCACTCCTGACGACCCCGTGAGTTTTCAGAGTAGGACTGCCCTCCATGTGGTTTTCAATAGCTGTGACCATTTGGAGGTGGATTGCCAGGCCTTTCTTCCAAGGCATCTGAGTGGATTTAAACTGCCAACCTTTCAGTTAGTAACTGAGCACTTAACTCTTTGTGCCACCTAATACATATATATACTAGGAGGTTTTCCTCCTTATTTGTACTTTAATGATTTTTAGACTCTTATGAATACTTGTTCCTGGCAGTGAACTAGATGCTAAAGAACAGAATAGGCGCATGTAAGCCTCTCTCACCTTCTCCCTCCCCTCTTTCACAGAGATGAAATGAAAAGGAATTAATGAAGACAGATCATTGGATTAGGGCCCATACTCAGGGCTCTAACAGCATGAGGAGTTTCTCCTGTCACTTCAGTTCTTTTTCAGGAATTGGCACCTCCTTTTTGTGAATCACAAAGACCAGTGCTTTATATCAAGCCATTTAGATTTGGGGTATGGAGCAGTGTCATTGAATCAGACAGTGTTCCAGTACTATTCGTAAGATTTCACTGGCCAGTTGTTTTTAGAAATAGATCACTAGGTCCTTTTTCCTAGTCCGTCTAAATCCAGATCTCCACTCAAAGCTGTCTACCATGGGTGAACCTGGTGGTATTTGAAATACCGGTGGCATAGCTTCCAACATCACAGCAACATGCAAGCCACCACACTACAACAAACTGACAGAAGAGTGGTGGGAGTTAAAAATGAGAAGAACCAAAAAGAGTGCTTCTTCCATGTCTGCTGATTTAGAGGAACCATGAGAAATTGTCAAGTGAAGAGTGATTCAGAGAAAAACATGGGTAGAGTGTGACCTAATTTCCATAAAAACAAACAAATGAATGTCCTTACGTGTGTCCCGGCAAAAAGCAGTGTGTAAAAGGGTACATATGTATCTTTGGACACTGGACACTTTGGGGGAGCAGGTACAATATACTTATGTGGGGATGGCTCTTATTATAACTTCTATATACAAATCTCTATTGTTAAATGTGTTATAAGAATGTAAAACCTTTTAAAGTTTAGTAACATCATACGTGTATGTGTGTGTATTTGAAACTTTTTTTTTTTTGACTATTTTATATATGTGTTTTTTAGTTATCTAGTGTGGCTATAGCAGAGATACCACAAGTGGATGGCTTTAACAAACAGAAACTTATTCTCTCACAGTTTAAGAAGCAAGAAGTTTGAAGTCAGGGCACCAGCTCTAGGAGAAAGCTTTTTCTCTTTGTGGCTCTGGGGGAAGGTCCTTTTCATCTATCTTCCCCTGGCCTAGGAAATTCTCAGCGCGTGGACACTGGGTCAAAAAGACGTGCTCCACTCCAGGCACTTCTTCCTTGGTGGTAGGAGGTCCCTCTCATTTCTGCTCACTTTTCTCTTTGTATCTCAAAAGAGACTGACTCAAGACTCACCCTAATCCTGCAGATTGTGTCCTCCCTCATTAACCTAACTGCCTCTAATCCTGCCTCATTAACATCACAGAGGTTAGAATTTACAACACATAAGTAATCACATCAGATCACAAAATGCAGGACAACCACACAATACTGGGAATCATGGTCTGGCCAGGTTGGCACACATTTTGGGGGACACTATTCAATCCATAACAATAGAGAAAACACTGTCTTCAATGCCAGATCCAGAGACTTTTATCCATCTATGAAGGGCAAACACAGAAATTGAACAAAATTCAGACCAGCGAATTATTGCTTGCTCTTGTAACTCATGACTTCTTCTGGTCTCCATGCCTGGAAATGGCCAAAAAGAATTCTGTGAGGATTAATTCAGTTATTCATGTCTACAGATAAGGAAGAATGCTGGACACCATGTGTGATTCATTAAGTAACACAGGGACCATTAGACTATTGTTCTCCTTCTCTGATATGCCACTATCACCTTCTCCCCTTGTTGCTCTCCTGAAAAACCCACGCTTGTATATTCTAGGCTTTTTTCCAGAATTGAATTTGCAGGAAGTTAAAGATATATCTTTGAAAGATAAAGAAGACTTTGGCCACATTGTCTTTAGACAGTCGAACTTCCCAGCCAGCCTCTGTGCAGGATGGGAATTCACAATCCCTCCTACTCAGTACCTCTGAGCAGGACGGGATTTCTGTTTCATTATCAGGAGAAGGCGGAATTCAACCCTCTTCAGAAAACTTACTTTCCTTTGCCTCAAACTGTCCCTCTCAGGATCTGTCACGGTCACTCTGAGAAATTCACATGGGCAGCCTGTATGGAAGTGCCCATCCTAGAGTCCCTGCCCTCCCTTCCTTGCTCCATAGGGCTTCCTCTGACACTTGGGGTCGCATCTCCCAGGGAGTACACACCTCTGTCACTTTCAGGGATTCCCAGGCCCTGGGATACTGTGGATGGGACTTGGAACTCAATCTGTTTCTTCCCATCCTCACCTTTGGTTATCTGTATTCTGTCTTCACCAGATTTAGGAGGCCATGTCTTCTCTTTGCTCGTTTCATCTCAGTCAGGCTTTTCTATTCCAATTCTCTGATCTCAGAACGGATCAGGTTAGACCACAGAAAAGAGAAAGACCAAGCAAACATCACTGATCTGTGCAGAAGCTGCTGGGAAGGGATTCGATTCTCATTGGTTTAAGGTTTTATGCCCACTTCTCACTGGCAGGCAGGTTCCCCCCAGAGTCTGGCTTCTGTCTGCTACCTTGTACTACAAAGAACTCAGTGACCAGCCCACCTTCACAATCACACCTCCCTTAGAGCTATCTTTGCAGAGGCTCTTTCTCAGACTTCCATGTCCCACTGAAATCCCATTTCTCTTTCCTTACAGACATTGTGCTCATTCTCAGGGCCCTGAGACCTCATCTGCAGGTGAGTCTTGTCCTCTTCTCTCCTTGGCGGGGGGAGCTTTGGAGTGGACCTCATGTCTTTGGACAGCTATCCTGGGGCTTCTTCCACCCTGGTGCTCTAGGGCTGGATCTCTCCATGTACTAGAGGGGGCGTGGAAGGGGCACAAGGCTAAAAGAGTGGATCTTCCAGGTGAGGTGGGTTTAAGAAGCCTGAATGAAGTTCTTCCCTGAAGGGTGCATATTTTGCAGTCCAGACATCCTGCTTCTCTCAGTCTGAGACTCCTGGCACGTCTTCAGGCGCTTTCTCCTTTGACCTTGAGGCCATGCCTGCACCCTCTGCAGCCAGGTCTCCGACATGTGTAGCAGCACCAGTAGGTGTGGTAGCCTGTTCAGCCCCTGTCTCCTCCTCCAGATGCTCCTGGAGGTGCCTGGCTCTTCTTGCCAGGACTCCAGGATGCTGACCAGGGACTCAGTGTTGGTTAGACTGAGGGCAGACCTGATGGCACTCACTTTCTTCAAAAACTCAGCCTCAAGACCAGGGACCTTTTGCCAACAGGGGTGTGAGATGTTTTGGTCTGGTCTGCCAGACCATGGCTAACCCCTTGACCTTACACACTTGGGTAGATACCCATACTTGACCTATTGATCTCTGGAGTAATTTGATGAGTGAGAATTCTGCCTAGTGGAAGCTGATGAAAAAGGCCTTGCTGATACTTGGGGAATCTTCCTGGGCTTGGAACTTGGGCTTTTTGTTCTCATGTTCTACCCTGAGTGACACTTTCCTCTTGGGTTGAGACTTGCACTAGTGGAGAGTTAATTTACATGAGCCGTCTGGGCTCTGGTGTCTCAACTGTGACCTAAGTCTCTGGTCTAGGGATCCCTGGAGGCCTCTCCATCACCACCATCCTCCACTTCCACAGTCCCCATGGTTTCTTTCTTCTTCCCCAGGCACCGACCATACTTTAGGGAATTTACTCTGGGCAATAAAGTCTCCTCCAGAAAATTTCGGTGATGGTACTACCTTATAGCAAAAGTCTATCGTTTTTCAAAAAATTATAATACATTGATTTAAAAAAAAAAATTCCCAGTTTTCTTTTAGTAGATTCCAATTCATAGCAACCCTATAGGACAGAGTAGAACTCCCCATAGGGTTTCCAAGGAGCAGCTGGTGGATTCCAACTGCCAAACCTTTTAGTTAGCAGCCAAAGGTTTATCCAGTGATAGTTTATAATATAAACAGAGGATCACCACATTAAAAAAAATTTTTTTTTTTTTTTTTGCATTTGTTGGATGGAAGTGAATTTGCTCCTGTGGAATATGGAAATTACCTCATCCTCTGCACCTTCATGATAATACATGGTTTCTCTAAAAGGTGTTTTCTATGAAAGTTATTTTTTTTGGTAAATTTAGAATGTAAACATTGAAACAGGAGAATCGGTCTCCTCTTTGTAACTTGTTTTCATCCTCCTTTTAAGGGAAGGATTTTCATAGAAGGAATTATACTTAAAGAGACAGCGTAATTTGTACTTTTCTGTGTAATTTAAAACTTCTCATACCCTTAACTAGCCTGCACCAGGAGATTAAAAGTGCCTTTCTCTGAACACAAGCCCATTACCATGTCCTTCAGGGTGAGGCAGAAACAGATGTCCATATTTGAGAGTCTGATGGCACAAACCTTAATAGCCAAATCACAACCATGCCTCCTGTCTGGGTGGGCGGGGCTTGTATATGTCAGCATAAGGGTCAGTATTTTTCTGAGTTTGAGGGAAGGATTGGCGAGTTAAGGAAGAAAGAGAAGGAGTTTGGGAGGGGAGTGTAAGCTCCAGTGACAGACAGAAGATGGGGTGGGGGATCTCTCAAAGGGTATTAGAGGCCAGTCAGAAAAGCAGGAAGCAGCAGGAAGCAGGGCCAGTGGAGGGCAGCACTGGGTGGAGGAGGACAGCAGAGGTAATAGTAGTAGGGAGGGCAACAAAACTGGCCTGAAAAGAGTGATACATGACTGATCCTAGATGAAGCTCAGGTTAAGAAAAGTAGGAAAATAAAAAATTCTATCCTGTATCCATGTTTGTGGTTAGGGGTTGTTAGGCTCTTGAGGGAGGTGGGCAGGAGACATAGGAGGGGAAGGGGAGTTCCTGGATCTAGGGAGGAGTCTATAGCCCTTCTGCCCTCAATGATGTGGGTTCTGGGCTCTTCAACCTACCACTCCCAGAACCTCCTGAGAAATTTCCTTAGTTCTTCACATGGTATATTAATTCTATCTCATTAGAAAATATAATAATTAAGTACACTTCTTGCTACCCACCCTTTCCACCATCCTATACTCTCTGCCCCAGTTGCCCACTGGCTTCCTTCCCTTCCACCATGTTCAGATCCAGAACAATAGAGTGCCTTGTCTGCAGCTATTCTGGAAAGCTCTCAAACTTACAATTGAATTCTTTCATTTCATCCCTCATTTTTCCTACATTTCTTATTGACAAAATAAACTTTGGTTAATTATCTACTAAATGACAGAAAGTGCTTTCTCAGGAGAATCTTCCTTATGACCTTATCCATTCGTTCCAAATCCTTCATCTTGTCCTACCATGGCTCTCTTTTCTGGTGGAAGTCAGACCTTTTGTTCTGTAGCACTCATCAATCGGGGACAACTTTTCCTCACCTTTATCTAGAGTCTTAGAGAAAGGCCTTTTCCTTGTGTGTCACTGTTTCATCCTGCTTGGGTGAAGATGTCCAAACATAATGGTCTGAAGGACCTTTATCCCTTCTCCCAGCAGGAACCTTTGATAAACTGGGGACTCTGGCTTGCTCCTGAATTTCCTTGATTCAGTAGCTACAGTTTCTCTCCCACAAGACCTGAGGTTGGCACCCATTTCAAAAAGCAGCTGAGATCTGAGTAGGCACCAAGGCTTCCGTAATCCTGTGTGACATCATTGCTGACACTGCTGAGTTCCATGGGCCCAGTTTGAAGCTAAACACGGCAACCAGAAAAACATGAAACTGTCAGGTAGGCGCTTGAGAAGTGCTAGTGCCAATGTGGGAAGAAGGAGATTAGATACTAAAAATGAATTGAAACTTTTCGGTGCCGTGTAAGGAGTTACTATCCCTTGGTGGGTAAAGAGAGCACAGGGAATGATAACAGTATCATGGGCAGCTGCTTTCTCCCAGTCCTCTCATTTGACTCTGTTGGAATCATGTCTCTCCAGCTCTGGTTATAAAATGTCCACTCTGAGCCCCTCTTAGGTCTCCTTAGTCTCTGAGTCTTCACACAGGCTCTGCTCTCTGACTAGGAGATGTTCTCTCCCTTCCCGTCTGCTGGCCTACTCTCCCTGTTGAAGTGTGAAGGTGAAGAAAACTGACCCCATTGGAACAGATTAGGCTTATGACTTACCAAAAAGCCCTAAGACTCAGGAATTTTGTGGTCAGCCAGAATGGGAAGTTTGGGAGTTGACTTGGGGAAAGCCCATGACAGACTCTGCTTTTGTTTAGGAGGCTATTTAGAAGAGAAATCAGCCAATGGGGAGACCATTTGAGGAGGAAATTAAGAAGGTTGGGGTGGTGATGAGGAAGGAGGAGACTTCTCCAAGGAAAATAAAAGTTTCCACATGGGGATGGTAGGGGCTTGTTTTGTGTGACCCCAAAGGACAGAAGAGGCAGGAATGGTAGGGAAACAATAGAACAAAAGATAATCTGTGCCTGTTCAAAAATATAACAAATGCCCCAGTGTTTTCATCCTGTTTCCTCAGACTTTTCTCATCAAGCCATCCTTCCCCGTTTACTGAAGCCTCTGGAAAATACCTGGGGCTTTCTGGATGCTTGGCCTTTTTTAACCCCTTAACTATTCAGTCATATTCCCAACTTGGTTCAGGCATCACTTCTTCGTTGTAGTCTTCCCTGAATCTTCTCCTGGTAGATGAGTCCACTTCTTGCTCTGTACTCCATTGTACCCAGGAAACCCTTTACCACAGCATAAAACACAATTGCATTTACTACACATTCTTCCCCTCTCTGTTCCCACGCCTTCTATGAGACTCCGGAGCACCTTTCATTAGCAGTAGGAGTCTTTTTCCACCTGTTAGTTGAAGGCCGACCTTACAGTTGCTTTGGCCGTTGAAATAGTAGCAAGGATGATACAAGGAGAGAATTGAAAAGATTTTATGTTGAGTCTTGCCCTTTTGTTGCTCTTAAACCCTGAGAACCTGTGGGAATGACCCCAGGCCAGCCTGCTGAATGATGAGGGATCATTGGAAAGAGGATCCAGCGGTTTCACTGAGTTGATTTTAGACAAACTGACTCCAAGCTGACCTGGAAGCAAATTGTAGACACATGAGTAAGCCCTGCTGCGAGCCACTGTGGCTGGCCCAGATCAGAAGAACCCCAAATTGACAACCTGCAGAATTGTGAGCTTAGTAAATAGTTGTTTTTTTAAGACACTACCTTTTGGAGTCATTTCTTACACAGTAATATGTGACTGATACACCTGTTAACTTGGCCGTTTCTCTCACCAGGCAGTGAGGCAACTTCTCTAAGTCATTTCATCACCAAGAGCATCTGGCCTAGGGTCTGACATGTAGCTGTTTATACAGGAAATCTTTGTTGACTTAATGCATGAATGAGTAATACGAATTGTAAGTGTGAGTCTGCACAAAATCATGTATGAAAAAAAGCATGATTTTTTAAAAAATAAAATGAATTGAGGCTCAGAACTACCTGCTTACAAAATTGAGGGGAGTTTTTAACCTCACTTACTTTTAGGGTACTCCCTCATCCAGATATGCAGTAATTCCCAGGGTATTTTTAAGGACCAGTGCTTGGAGAAGACCTTCAACACACCCATTGCCTCAGCCTATGTGGGTGATCTCTCTAGAAGCATTCGTTCTGCTGTTTCCATTCTCAGCTGGAGCATGAGAACCTTGGTGGGGCTGTCAACAGCATAACAGCTTTTGTCTACTTACGTGCCTGCATCAGCCTTTGAGGTGCTGTAACCTACTCCAGGGCACTGTCAAGAAGGAGGTCCTACCCCTTCCCAATGTCTAGGACCCTACTATCTGACTGTCACTCTTCCCCTGGGCTCCAGTCCACTCAGTGTGATCACCCCAGTGAGCTGAGGCTTTTACCACAGACTCTTCAGAGTCTTGAAGTTTCAGAGCTTCAACACCGTGACTCCAGCTATCTCCTTGAAATGAGGTAGGGAAGGAGGAAAAATGGAGGAAGATTTTATTTTCCATTTAATGTTACAATAAAATTTCTTGCCATGTATTTTCAAAGGGTCCTGCCTAACAATTCCCTCTGTTCTCTTACAAGATGTACGACAATGAAGAGTGAATGTTTGTTGTGTCATAATCTGCAGAAGAATGCAAAGTGCACATGGGGTCTATTCCCCCGATGCTCACAATGGAGCACCCCACCCACGTGGAAATCTCTGCAAGTGTTACTGAGTCCCTCCCACATCCACAGTGAACAGCTTTCAGATTCTTATAAGAGGGAATTGTGTCCTAACACCAGCTGCTCCCTGGAAACCCTATGGGGCAGTTCTACTCTGTCCTCTAGGGTCTCTGAGTCAGAATTGACTCAGTGGCTACGGGTTTGGTTTTTTCTTTCAGGCGGGTGGTCGGAGTTTGATGTCAGCTCCATAATCATGTTATTAAAAATAATGACAGGGTAGCAGGTGAAAGCAACAAAACAAAACTGAAATGAAATGGCTTTTTCACATTTATTGGCCCCACGGAGTTCCTTCGAGGTGTTTACTTTTCACTAGATTCGGAGAAATCTTTGTGAGAGAGAAACAGCTTGAGATAGCGCCAAAATTACATGTTTCCCTCCTTAATGTTAGGTTACATTAAGAGCTGGTTGGCTGGTTTATCATCTGCCTGCTTCACAAAAATAGAAGGCCCATGCAGGCAGGAACTTCTCTGTTGTGTTTGTCAGAGCATCCTGGTACCTGGCACCTAAGAAGTGCTAAAAAATGATTTGAGTGAATGTGGGTGGGTTTTTATAAAAAACACTGTGTTGCTGTCTTTATTTAGTTAAATAGTGAAAACGGATAAGGAAAATGGAGGCAATTACTTGTATAATTTAGAGTTACATAAGATGAGAATAGAACTTGAATAATGAAGAGATAAAAAAATAAGCTGTGTGGATGGAATGTACCCCCTTCCCTTTGCTTTGGAGGAAGACATTTTAAAATTGGATTGTTTTTTCCCTACTGATTTATAGGTTCTATATGTTAATTGAAAAGTTAGTCTTTTAGGAATCACAAATATTTCTATTGAGATACAATTCACCTGCCGTAACACTGCCTTTGAAAATATGCACAATACCGTGGCTTTTAGTATATGGGCAGACTTGGCACAACAGTCACCACTGTCTAGCTTCAGAATAATTTCAGTGCCCCGTAAATAAAGGCCCTTGTTAATGAAGGCGTATTAACAGTCATCCTCATTACTCCTTTCCTCCACGCCGTAGCAACCACTAATCTACTTCTGTCTGTGTTGGTTTGTTCTGGACATTTCATGTAAATGGAATCATGCACGTTGCGGTCATTTGTGTTTGGCTTCTTTCATTTAGCGTAATGTTCTCAAGGTTCGTCCATGTTGTGGCATGTATCAGTACTTGGTGCCTTTTTGTGGCTGAGTAATATTCCAGTCTATGAATATACCACATCCTGTCTATCAGGTCATGACATTTGGGTTCTCTCCACATTTTGGCTGTTATGAATAACACTACTAGGAATCCTCTGTGTGAGTTTGTATGTGAACATGCTTTTGATTCTCCGGGGTGCAGACCTAGGAGTGCAAGTGCAGTGTTGTATGGTAATTCTATGTTTAACTGTCTGCAGAATTGCCAAACCGTTTTCCAAAACAATTGGATCATTTTACATTTCCACCAGCGGTATTCCAGCTTCTGCACATCGTCGCCGACACTTGTCCATCCTGTTGAGTTTAGCCATCTTACTGCTTTTGAAATAATAGTGCACTTTAGTTTAGATTTGCATTTCCCTGATGACTAATGAGGTTACGCTTCTTTTCCTGTGCTTGTTGACAGTTTCTGTATCTGCTTTTGAGAAATCTCTATTCAAATCCTTAGCCTGCAAACTTTTTTTCAGCTTTTTGCCTGTATTTTTACTCCCTTCATATACTTTTTGATATGCCAAAGATCTATAGATCTTAACAGTTTTAGCCTTCATATTTTGGGATTTTTAAAAAGTCTTTCTCTTTTATCAATAAAAAGAAAATAAAAACTTCTAAAATTTTTATGGTTGCATATTTTAGTTTTAAATATTCAGTCCATCTGGAATTTCGTTTTGTGTAAGGTATGAGAAAAAGGATGAAAACATTTTTACAGGTGGTCTGAGTGATTACCAGATTGCTACAAACGCTCCTTTTCCCATGACCCATATCTTAACTGCATTTTCCCGTAGTCGGTACAGAGAAGCCTTTTTACAAAGGGAGGCCACCATTCCCAGCCATTTCATTTTAATGTTTGTTTTCTGCAATTAAATCCCTTGTGTATCTTATCTACACACCTTTTCTTTTAAGCTAATACAAATTTTGTGTGAGTAGGACCTTGTCGAGTGCAAGATGGGCTTGAATTTCATAACTGGTTCCGTGTGGTGCAGCCCAGCAGATGGACAGACAGAAGCAGGGGCTGCACAGGCGACAGAAGCTATGAGAACAGGAGCCTCTAGAGATTTGCTGTGGAATTTCACAGAAAGCTCTAGACTTTTCTGTGTAAACTTATCATCATATATGGGCATCACCTTAGAACAGACAGAGAATAATGCTTTAAAAGTTAGACATTCCTAAGGAAGGTGTTCATTCCTTAGTAGATGCTGAGAAGTGTATGTGTTTTGGTGAAGATATGTACCCATTTCTACTGGGTATGTATCTAGAAGTAGAATTGCTGGGTCCTGGGATATATGTATGTTCACAGCTTTTGTAGATACGGACAAAACATTTTTAAGCTGGTTGTACCAAATTACACTTTCACTAGCGGTAGATTAGAGCTCCAGTTACTCCACGTTGTACCCAATAGTTGGTATTTTCCATCTTTTCCGTTTTAGCCATTCTGGCGTGTAGGGGATAGTATCACATTGTGGCTTTTTATTAGAATTTCTCTAATAACCAGTGAAGTTTTGTCACTTTTCCTATGTTTCTTGGCCATATAGAAATCTTTTATACAGTGTTCAAGTATTTGCTCATTTTTCTATCGACCTGTCTGCTTTCTTTTTCCTTTTCGGATTGTTCTTTATGTATTTCAGAACCAAGTCAGTAGTAGGATATATGTATTGCAAATAACTTCTGCTACCACATGAATTCACCCTTGTGGCTTGTCGCGAACTTTCAGATTCAAAAACCTGTCTTTTACAAAAACAAGCAAATGTGTAGACATAAAAGTTTATTAGGGGTTACCAGGGGCAGGAGGGAGGAAATAAAGGGGTGTTCCTGCATATGGAGACTGAGTTCTGGTTAACAGTGGTGGAAAAGTCACATTGATGAAGGGCAGGGTTGCACAGCCAATTAATGGTAATTACTGTCAGTTGTTCAGTTAGCAAAGGTTGTGTGGTATGTTTGCAACAACAACAACAATGAACAGCTGCTGAGGCAACATAATAGTACTGAACGGATGAGGCGTATTCTTTTATTATACTTTTCTCTTTTCTAATTTGTTTTTATAACATGCTACTGTTCAAATTAATAAAATGTTTGCATGATGAAAGTGGCTAACAAGGTCTCCCACCCATTACATCCTTCTAAGGTTTAAATGAGGGACTACATGCCATCAGCAGAGGCTCAGCCTTAGTTGCCACTCGAGAAATACTTCATTTCTCCCACTCTTCTGGCTCACTGTCTTCTCCCCTGGTTTATTTGCTCTTCTCTTTAGAGCTGGAAGCATGTGACCACCAGGCTTCCTGACACCATCGTTCTGCTTTCTATACCAATGTTATTGTAGTCTTGGGTTCATGGGCAGCCTCTCCGCAGGTTTAATTCTTTCATTTCTGTTAATTTATTATTTAAATATATTCCTTTAATTTTGTCCTGCTTATAGAAGTACATTCTAAAAAAAAAAATTTTTATTCTAGTCATCGAAAATGTGGAGACTACCCTAACACACATGGGAAAACCATGAGTAAGAATAGACTCCACGGCAATGGGTTTTATATGTGTCACACACATTTATGTATATTCACATAAATATTATATCCTGCTCCTTTCACTCAATATTAGCCTTTTCCATGATAAAGTTTTGTTTATTTTACAGACATCAAATTGTTTTATTATGTTCTGCTGTGTGCAAGGAGTGTATAATTTTAGCAATTTGAGTATAGTTGAAATATTAAATGTGCATGTTTCTAGTGATCTTACAACCTATACTTAAATCTTTTAACAAAGATCTTTGCTATTGAACCTTTTTATTTAATTGTTATTCAGCGTTCTTTAACACTAAGAATCAACTCAGATCATATTTTCTCCCTCTTACACATGAAGGCCCTTAAAGTATTCAAAGATTGTCGTTGTTGTTAGGTGCTGTCGAGTCGGTTCTGACTCATAGAGACCCTATGCACAACAGAACGAAACACTGCCTGATCCTGCGCCATCCTTACAATCATTGTTATGCTTGAGCTCATTGTTGGAGCCACTGTGTCAATCCACCTCATTGAGGGTCACCCTCTTTTCTGTTGACCCTGTACTCTGCCAAGCATGATGTCCTTCTCCAGGGACTGATCCCTCCTGACAACATATCCAAAGTATTTAAGACGCAGTCTCGCCATCCTTGCCTCTAAGGAGCATTCTGGCCACACTTTTTCCAAAACAGATTTGTTCGTTCTTTTGGCAGTCCATGGTATATTCAATATTCTTTGCCAACACCACAATTCAAGGTGTCAACTCTTCTTCCGTCTTCCTTATTGATTGTCCAGCTTTCACATGCATGTGATGTGATTGAAAATAGCATGGCTTGGGTCAGGCGCACCTTAGTCTTCAGGGTGACATCTTTGCTCTTCAACACTTTGAAGAGGTCCTTTGCAGCAGATTTGCCCAATGCAATGTGTCTTTTGATTTCTTGACTGCTGCTTCCATGGCTGTTGATTGTGGATCCAAGTAAAATGAAATCCTTGACAACTTCAGTCTCTTCTCCATTTCTCATGATGTTGCATATTGGTCCAGTTGTGAGGATTTTTGTTTTCTTTATATTGAGGTGTAATCTATACTGGAGGCTGTGGTCTTTGATCTTCATTAGTAAGTGCTTCAAGTCCTCTTCACTTTCAGCAAGCAGGGTTGTGTCATCTGCATAATGAAGGTTGTTAATGAGCCTTCCTCCAATCCGGATGCTCCGTTCTTCTTCATATAGTCCAGATTCTCGTATTATTTGTTCAGCATACAGATTAAATCGGTATGGTGAAAGAATACAACCCTGACGCACACCTTTCCTGACTTTAAACCAATCAGTATCCCCTTGTTCTGTCTGAACAACTGCCTCTTAATCTATGTAAAGGTTCTTCATGAGCACAATTAAGTGTTCTGGAATTCCCATTCTTCCCAGTGTTATCCGTAGTTTGTTATGATCCACACAGTCGAATGCCTTTGCATAGTCAATAAAACACAGGTAAACATCCTTCTGGTATTCTCTGTTTTCAGCCAGGATCCATCTGACATCAGCAAGGATATCCCTGGTTCCACGTCCTCTTCTGAAACTGGCCTGAATTTCTGGCAGTACCCTGTCGATATACTGCTGCAGCCGTTTTTGAAAGATCTACAGCAAAATTTTGCTTGCGTGTGATATTAATGATATTGTTCTATAATTTCCACATTCATTTGGATCACCTTTCTTGGGAATAGGCATAAATATGGATCTCTTCCAGTCAGTTGGCCAGGAAGCTGTCTTCCATATTTCCTGGCATAGACGAGTGAGCATCTCCAGCGCTGCATCTGTTTGCTGAAACATCTCTATTGATATTCCATCAATTCCTGGAGCCTTGTTTTTCACCAATGCCTTCAGAGCAGCTTGGACTTCTTCCTTCAGTACCATTGGTTCCTGATCATAGGCCACCTCTTGAAATGGTTGAATATTGACCAATTCTTTTTGGTGTAATGATTCTGTGTATTCCTTCCATCTTCTTTTGATGCTTCCTGCGTCGTTTAATATTTTCCCCATGGAATCCTTCACTTTTGCAACTCGAGGCTTGACTTTTTTCTTCAGTTCTTTTAGCTTCAGAAACACTGAGCGTGTTCTTCCCTTTTGGTTTTCCATCTCCAGCTCTTTGCACATGTCATTGTAATACTTTACTTTGTCTTCTTGAGAGGCCCTTTGAAATCTTCAGTTCTTCTACTTCATCAATTCTTCCTTTTGCTTTAGCTGCTCGACGTTCGAGAGCAAGTTTCAGAGTCTCCTCTGACATCCATCTTGGTCTTTTCTTTCTTTCCTGTCTTTTCAGTGACCTCTTGCTTTCTTCATAGATGATGTCCTTGATATCATTCGAAAACTTGTCTGGTCTTCGGTCACTAGTATTCAATGTGTCAAATTTATTCCTGAGATAGTCTCTAAATTCAGGTGGGATATTTTTGCTCTCATGGACTTGCTCTGATTTTCTTCAATTTCAGCTTGAACTTGAATATGAGCAATCGATGCTCTGTTCTAGAGTCGGCCCCTGGCCGTTTTGTGACTGATGATATTGAGCTTTTCCATCGTCTCTTTCCACAGATGTAGTCAATGTGATTTCTGTGTGTTCCATCTGGCGAGGTCCATGTGTATAGTCACCGCTTATATTGGTGAAAGAAGGTATTTGCAAAGAAGAAGTCGTTGGTCTTGCAAAATTCTATCATTTGATCTCCGGCATTGTTTCTATCACCAAGGCCGTATTTTCCAACTACTGATCCTTCTTTGGTTCCAACTTTTGCATTCCAATAGCCAGTAATTTTCAATGCATCTTGATAGCATGTTCGATCAATTTCGGACTGCAGCAGCTGAAAAAAGTCTTCTATTTGTTCATCTTTGGGCCCTGGTGGTTGGTATGTAAATTTGAATAATAGTCGTATTAACTGGTCTTCCTTGTAGGAGTATGGATATTATCCTATCATTGACAGCTTTGTATTTCACGATAGATCTTGAAATGTTCTTTTTGACGATGAATGCAACATCATTCCTCCTCGAGTTGTCATTCCCAGCATAGAAGACTATATGATTGTCTGATTCAAAATGGCCAATACCAACCCATTTCAGCTCACTAATGCCTAGGATATCGATGTTTGTGCATTCCATTTCATTTTTGATGATTTCCAATTTTCCGAGATTCATACTTCGTACATTCCAGGTTCCGATTATTAATGGATGTTTGCAGCTGTTTCTTCTTATTTTGAGAAATGCCATATCAGCAGATGAAGGTCCCAAAAGCTTTACTCCATCCATGTCATTAAGGTTGACTCTACTTTGAAGAGGCAGCTCTTCCCCAGTCATCTTTTGAGTGCCTTCCAACCTGGGGGGGTCATCTTCCAGCCATATATCAGACAGTGTTCCGTTGCTGTTCATAAGGTTTTCACTGGCTAATGCTCTCCAGAAGTAGACTGCCGGGTCCTTCTTCCTAGGCTCTCTTAGTCTGGAAGCTCAGCTGAAACCTGTCCTCCATGGGTAACCCTGCTGGTATCTGAATACCGGTGGCATAGCTTCCAGCATCACAGCAACACACAAGCCCCCACAGTACGACAAACTGACAGACACGTGGGGGTAGCAAACTATGATTTCATTCATCATTTTCATTTTTTCATTCAATCAATATTTAGAGAGATTCCATGTGCCAGGAATAGTCTACATCATGTGGACACAGTGGTGAAAGGTACACATTATCCCTGCCATTGTGAAGGGGACACCCAGTGCGGGTGGGAGGGGGACTGGTAAAATGCAGCCCAGAGAAAGAACAGACCATGCTCCAGGAACCACACTGGACTTCAGAGAGCTTTGTTGGCTGCCATTCATCTGTCCAGCTTCTAGATGTCAGAATGCCCTCAGGCTCAGTGCTTAGTCCTCTCTCTCTGTTGACACCCTCTCTCTAGGATGCCTCAGTGAGTCAGTGGCTGTCTGTCTGTATCTGAGGATGCGATGTTTACACTTCCATCCATTTCAACTCCTACTGGTTCGCGACTGCTATTCAAATGTCAGCCTAATTCTCTGTACCGAGTTCTTCATCTGTAAAATGTGCCTTATAATGATACATTCCTCACATGGGTATCATGCAGAGCAAGTATCTTAAGAAAGGAGAAGCCCTCACAAGAGTCCTGGCACCAGTAAGTGTTAGCTGTCAATATTATTACCTGACATCTCTACGTAGATGTCTAACAGCTATTCCATGTTATCAACGCCATGAAACAATTCTTGGTCCCAACCCCATTCCACCCTTATTGATGAATTTCTCAGGGCTTCAGTGATGGGAATGTGTGTGTTTTTCCACATAATGGACATGGCTAATAAAGGTTGGCCTGGTCCTTCATAATAAGTTGCTCCAAAGTTTATATCGGTGGATTCAGACAAGTGATAGCCAACTAATATAGACAAAAAATAGAACTCTCAGCTGCTCATATTTGTACTCTCAGCCTAGAATATCTGGTGAGGGTACTATATGGACTGAATTGTGTAACCCCAAAGGTATGTTGAAATCCTAACTACTGTACCTATAAATGTGACCTGATTTGGAAATAGGGGATTTTTAAAATTATTTTAATGAGGCCATACCAGTGTAGGGTGGGTCCTAAACCTAATCCCTTCTGAGTTATAAAAAGAGCACAATAGGCACAGACACAAACAGGGGAAGAGGGAGACAGACAAAGGGGAAGATAATCTACAAGGCCAGGAACGCAAAGGGTGGCTGGAAGCTGCTAGAAGCTGAAGTAGACATGAGCCATGCCCTGAATTCCTACTTCTAGCCTCCCGAACTGTGAGAAAATAAATATCTGTTCTTTAAAGCCACCCAATTATGTTATTTTTTTCTCATGGCAGTACTAGATGACTAACAAATACCCATGGTTATACATGAAGCCTGGTGTAAAATAGTGTTCTCCCCTCCTTGTCTAGCCCACCCAAATCCTGCTATTTCCCTATCAGTGTCCTCTGCTTTCACTAAGAGCTACAACAGAGTCGGCTTGATGCTGATGCATAGAAATGCAGTTTATTTTTTCGTTTATATTTACGATTGACTGGCATCAATTTCAATGGTTTGTAAATTTTTCTGTGGAGGCATTTCTGTAATCTATGAATAATAGCAGTTGCAGCTTTTCCTTCTTTTTGTTGTCGTTTTGTTCTAGCTTGGACCTCCAGTGTTAAATATTTAATATAAATAATGATAGAAAGCATCCTTATTTTTTAAATAATTTTTTTCTGCTTTAAGTGAAAGTTTTCAAATCAAGTCAGTCTCTCACACAAAAACCCATATACGCCTTGCTACACACTCCCAATTACTCTCCCCCTAATGAGGCAGCCTGCTCTCTCCCTCCACTCTCTCTTTTCGTGTCCGTTTCACCAGCTTCTAACCCCCCTCCACCCTCTCATCTCTCTTCCAAGCAGGAGATGCCAACATAGTGTCAAGTGTCCACCTGATCCAAAAAGCTCACTCCTCACCAGCATCCCTCTCCAACCCATTGTCCAGTCCAATCCATATCTGAAGAGTTGGCTTCGGGAATGGTTCCTGTCCTGGGGCAATGGAAGGTCTGGGGGCCATGACCACCGGGATCCTTCCAGTCTCAGTAAGACCATTAAGTATGGTCTTATGAGAATTTGGGGTGTGCATCCCACTGTTCTCCTGCTCCCTCAGGGTTTCTCTATTGTGTTGCCTGTCAGGGCAGTCATTGGTTGTAGCCAGGCACCATCTAGTTCTTCTGGTCTCAGGATGATGTAGTCGCTGATTCATGTGGCCCTTTCTGTCTCTTGGGCTCGTAATCACCTCATGTCCTTGGTGTTCTTCATTCTCCTTTAATCCAGGTGGGTTGAGTCCAATGGATGCATCTTAGATGGCTGCTTGCTAATGTTTAAGATGCAAGGGCTTCTCTCGGAGCTGTTTCTGTCCACGACGGGTGTGCAGCTCTGAGATTTGGGCTCATTTAATTTCAGCCTCTGGAATGTTCATACTTTATGTTCTGGTTCCGTCCCGCCCCCATCCACCTTCAACACTTTCCTTTGCAGAGTCCTGAGATAGTGTCCCATGCATTTGTCCAGATACTTAGCTGTCAGATACCAGCATAGCCACCAGGGGCAGTGCTGGTTGTGGTTGGAGGGGGAGGGACTGTACACTGAAGGAGCTGCAAGACCTGGCTGCCTTGTGTGAGCAGGACGGGGGTGTGCTGAGGAATGGGTGCTGAAGGTGCTGAGTCAAGGGGAGTTTAATATAAAGTTGGGTCAAGGAGAGTTTGTTGACAAGGATTTATTGCCGTAGCAAGGGTTCTGGAAATGGGTTTAATATGCTGTGGGATTGCTTTTGGAAGCTTAGAAAAGGCAATGGCCCACATTCTCTGAAATCGAAATGCCAGACCTGCTGTGTCAGATGTTGGAAGAGGGATTAAAAGCCTCCAATATGTGGGCATGTCTGAGTTAGTCTTCTATAAGACCATTTCTTGGAGGTCCTGAAGGATACCCATTTCATCAAAAGAATAAGGAATGCGGACATGAGGGAGCACCAGCAACATAGAGCTTACCAATATGTATACTTTGTAGGGTGTCCCTGGACGCCACAAACAGTTAAGTGCTCGACTGTTATCCGAAAGTTTGGCCGTTTGAACGTACTCAGAGAGTCCTTGGAAGATAGTCCTGGCCATCTGCTACTAAAGGATGAAAGCCTTAAAAACACTCTTGAACAGTTTGTTCTACTATGCCCACATGGGGTGGTCATGAGTCAGAAATGACTTGATGACAACTAACAGCAACAATCGTCTATAGGCTCAGGTTGTTAGTGGGAGCTGGGCTGCCTAGTAGCAATGCAAATCATGGGATCCCAGCTCAACAGAGGCCAGGTGGAAGTACTTAACTCTCAGAAACAAGTTGTGTGTGATTACAATAGTGGTCAGCAGGTCACAGTAGCAGTTATCTATTGGAGCATAATAAATTATCCCCAAACTTAGCAGGTGTGAGATAAATGGAAAATTAATATTCAACTCATTCTGATCAATTTGGAACTAGACAAAATTTTTGGTATCACTGAACATAGTTTTAAGGTGAAGGAATAAACTAGAAAATTTAAATAAGTATAATAAGAGATTTTTCAAATAATGATGATATAATTGCCCACCTGAATAAAAGACAAATACATCAAAATCAATGGTTTCTCTCCAGTATAGACATGAGGGTCTCAAATTGGCAAGGGTGAGAAGGGCAGACCGTTCTCTTTCCCCTACTACTTGACTGGATCCAACTGTGTTCAAAACTGTAAAATACTTAGGAAAACATTGTTTTGACCAGAGCAGCAAAGGACTTCTATGACGAAAACTAATGTACTAAATGATGTACATAATGTAAATAATGTACATAAAATGAAACCTGAATATATGCAAAAAATATGCCATATTTTCAAATGAGAAGTCTTGTCAATCAAATGGAGGTCCCTAAACTAATATATAAGTGGAATGTATTTCCAGTCGGAATATTAAGATAGTTGTTTTTGAATTGTATACAGTAATCGTATGCTACAAATAGTACAGTAGATAGCAGAGGATGTTGCTGGTGTTAGGAGACTTGGAGTCCATTTCTGACTCATAGCGATCCCATTTCACTGCCCCATAGGGTTTTCTAGGCTGTGATCATTATGGGAGCAGAACAACAGGTCTTTCCCCTCAGTGCCCCCTGGTGGGTTCGACCTGCCAAACCTTCTTTGGATTAGCAGATGAGCACTTAATCACTGCAACACTGCGGCTGCCTTAAAAGGTATAGAGAAGAAAAACATGAAAAAGCAGGATACTAACAGGTGTCTACCTCTTCAGGTAACAAAACAAATTGATATTACATAGCATAGAAACTGACAATTCTACCAATGAAAGAAAATCTGCCAAGAAGTCACAATAACCATTGATACAAAGGCGGTATTTTGAGAAAATTATATTTATTTATTTAATGGTGCTGACTCAAGTGATCATTCTGGGGGACAAAGCTTGTAAAAATGTGATACACAAATGATATATTTGGAAAATCATGTGAAATGGAGATGACAAGGCTTAAGAACAATTTCCATTTTACACAGAAGGATAAAAGTTAAGCACTTGAAAAATGAGCAGTGAATTCAAACAGATCGTTCACAGCAAATCCACATGCCCAATAAACATAGTCCAAGTTGCTCAAAAACACTGGTAGTTAAGAAGATATCAAAGTCCCAGTGAAACTGGCACAATTTAAAAATCAACACCATCTATAGCTGGCTGGGCTGTGGGGTGAAGGATACCCTGAGACATGGCTGGAGAGGTGCATTATGGCAGCCTACAGGGGAAAGACATGGCCATGGCTCTGTACTTTAAAAACATACTTTGAACTGGAAATCTCACGCTATGGAGTCTATTCCACAGAAACAGATCCTGTAGTACACAAAGGATAGTTGTTTTTAGTATTGACCAAACATTGACTGTACATTGATAGTTGAATGATAGATAACTTATGGTAAAGCTACATCATCAATAAATGAGTTGTTGTAGTTGAGTGGGAAAAATATCTGTGAGGTATTATTGAAGTATTACTGAAAAAATCAAGGTGCATGCAGAGAAGTGTACATAAAATGAGCACATCTGGGTTAAACAATATCAATTGTTTGAATATGCTTGGGTACCTGTTTATGTTTATGAGTGTGTATAAGTCTGTGTGCTTGTTTAAGCAAGGATAAGAGAGACTCCTTACCACATTGTTAACCTGAATTATCTTGGATTCACTTGTGGGAAAGAACAGGGGGAGGAGAGCTAGAACACGCAGGAAGAGTGGACTTAAAAAGCATGGATGATAATGTTTCCATTTTAGTAGTGTTATGTATGGACGAACAAATCTGTCTTAAAGGGAGAAAGCCAGAATATTCCTTAGAAGCAAGGATGGCTTTGGCCATGTTATCAAGAGGGAGGGACCAGTCCCTGGAAAAGGACATCATGCTTGGTAAAGCAGAGGTCCAGTGAAAAAGAGGAAGACCCTCAGTGAGATTGATACAGTGGCTGCAACAGTGTGCTCAAATATAGCAACGATTATTAGGATTGCACGTGACCAGGTGGTGTTTTGTTCTGTGGTGCAAAGGGCCACTGTGAGTCAGAACTGACTTGATAGCTTCTGACAACAACATGTAGAAGTCCAGATAAAGTGTACTGAATTGATATCATCTATTTAAATTATTCATGTAAGTTAAAAGATCAAAAAATATAGTGTCAGTGCCATATCTAATGACTTACAGAGAATCAAGGTAGAATATCAAGTGAAATAAGGGGCGAGAGCAATGTGGATAGAGTGTGACCAGGCTTCCATAAAAGTAAACACCCCAGCAGATGTACTTGTGTACCTGTGACTGTGTATATGTGTCCCTGCAGAGAGGTGTAGGGAAGGATACACGTGTGTCTATTTACATTGGATACCCTGGGGGAGCAGGACCAAATTACATATGAGGGTGGGACCCTGACATAAATTTTTTCGTCATACAAATCTGTAATCTTGCAAATGTAATAAAAAACAATTTCAGAGCTTTGAAAATTCATAAACATCATAGATATATGTATATTTTAACGTGTTTTGTTAGATATTTAAAATAGGTGAAAATTCTCTAGAATGACAGACAAAAGATTTGAATCACTGGCAGGAGAGCACACCGCAGAAAGTAATAATCAGATCCAGTGGATTTCTTGTTGTTCTTGGAGCCAGTGAGTTCTTCTGGTCTCTATAACTGGAAATGACCAAAAATAATTTTGGGAAGTCAGTAGAGTTACCCCTCAAACACGTCTTGCAAGCACACGTCTACAGCTAAATGTAGAAGGCTGGACGCCATGTGCAATTCACTAGGTAACTCATGCGCCTCTAGAAGATTCTCTTTCCCGGATATGCTGCTTCCACCTCCTCCCTGCCTAGCCCCACTGGATAACCCGCCTTTGTGCATTCTAGGCCCCATTCAGGTCTGAGCCTAGATCATAGAGGACATCAACTGGGAAGGTAGCTTTTAAGAAGAAAGATGTTGATGAAAAGATTTCCAAAAGCAGCACCTCCCCAGCCAGCCTCTCCCCAACCTGGGAATGCCAACCCCTCCCACCCTGATACCTCTGAGAATCTCTGATTTTTCGGTTTGGATCCTTAGGAGACTGCAGAATTTACCTGGTCTGAACACCTTGGTTCTTTTCTGCCTGTGACCCTCTGCCTCGCAGGAGCCGTCCCTGTCACTCTGAGGAATACACACAGGACAGACTGTATGGAGGTGCCCATCCTAGAGGCCCTGCCCTCCATTCCTCTGCCCCTGGGGGTTCCCTGTGATACTTGTGGTCTCATCTCCCAGAGACATGGATACACCCCTGTCATGTCCAGGGCTTCCCCAGACTTGGGATTTGATGTCGCGACTGAGACTGGGGCTTTGTTGTCCACTGTTGAGTCTGGGCCTGAATCTGCCCCTTCCCACCATTACCTCTGATCACCTGTGTTCTCGCTGTTCTCCCTGGGTTTGAAGCCTGTCCTCTCTTTTGGTTCTTTCACCTCAGAGGGCCTTTTTCTTCCAGTTCTTTGACCTCGGGACAGGTCAGATTTGACCACAGGAAAACAAAAAAAAATTAGCAAGTTTGTTTGACATGTCAAGAACCTTGATTTAAAGGAGAAGAAAAAGTTCCAAAGCTCTACTCCTTACCCTAGGACATGCTCTACAGGAAATATCCTGCAAGCCCTGGATCAACTCTTATCCAGAAATGGTTAACACCCAGGGGGATTTTTCTACACCACCTCCCACTTACATTCCCCTAATGTGGCAAAATGGATGCATCCCAATTATAAACCCAAATTCACCCTAGGAGACCAGGAGACATTGGTGGGGTGAGTTCATTTTCCTTCAACCTGCCCTCCTCTCCTCCTACCAAGCCCTGCCTCTTTCTCTGCCCCTATACTGCTGGGAAGGGACCCAGAGTTGTTTGTTTAGGGCTTTATCTCCACTGCTCACCTGCAGGCATGTTTCCCAACAGCCTGCCATCTCTCTGATTCCTTCTCCTCCAAAGAACTCAGTGACACCCCCTTCACCATCACACCTCAGCAGGGCCCCCCCCTTACCCTCCCAAGTCCCACTGAAATCCCATTTCCCTTTCCCTATTTATGCTGCGCTCATCCTTAGGGTCCCAAGATCTCACCATCCAGATGAGTCCCGTCCTGTCCTCTCCTGGGCCAGGGGAGCCTCTAAGGGTACCTGGTGTCTGTGGTCAGCTATCTGGGACTTCTTCCATCCAGATCCCCCTTAGGGCTGGAGTTCTCTGTGCACTTGGGTTGGGAGGGTTGGGGTCACAGTGGAAGGAGGGTATGATCTTCCAGGGGAGCTGGGTTAAACAAACCTGAATGGAGGTCTCTCCTAAAGGGCCCACGTTTCCAGCCCAAAGGCCCTGCTCCTCCTAGTCCCGGGGTTCTAGCACGTCTTCAGGCGCTTTCCCCTCTGGCCTCGGTGGTGCGCCTGCGCCTTCTGCAGCCTGGCCTCCTGCCTCTGCAGCCTGTCCAGCTGGTGCCTCAGCCTCTTCAGTTCTTCTCTCTGCTTCTCCAGCTGTTCCTCCAGGCGCCTGCAGACTGCTCTCTTCTCCCTCACCTCCCTCTTCTTGGCGGCCATCAGGCAACGCCTGGCCAGCTGGTGGCAGCGTCTGGGCCTTCGCTGGACTGAGCGTGGCAGCCGCCTCTCCAGCAGCTCTTCAAAGAAGACCCGGCAGCTGAAGCCCTGGCTCACACCATGCTCCGCGTGCGCAACCAGGGCCTCCCGGGACTCGAACACGCGTCAGCAGGCCACGCAGCGGAAGCCGCGCTCACGGGTCACCAGCCACTCCGGGGTGGTTGCGCGGGGTCTCTCAGCATGCTCCTCCCGTTGGTCAGTGGGCTCCTGGGTACAGGTCTGGGGCCCCTCCTGCCAGGGCTCCAGGTTGCTGACCAGGGACTCAGTGTTGGC